>NC_142809.1:14887246-15037246 GCF_049724085.1 Artemia sp. Qi Xiang Cuo | reverse complement strand
CTACGTTTTCTAAGGAAAGAAAGTTATCAAACACGTCTAAATCTGCGACTACGACAATCCGTCTCCTGTGAATATCCGCTAGAACATCAGGTTTCAAGCACCTACTCAGCAGGATAAGCAGAAGCCTGCTCATTTCTTCATATAGAACATGGACCAGAGGATCCTCCCGCTGGAACATTCCAGTGAAGCCAGAAAACAGGTCAGCCAGTGAGACGACGAACAAAACCAGAGCTTTTGTTGCACGTGATTTTTAGCAACGAAACGATTTCAATATATCCACTGGACTTCATTACCTGTTTCTGTTTTGACGGAATGCACTTCAAAAAGAACTCAGTAAGTCCATCCCACTGCTCGAGGAGCCTCCTCGCTGTTTCTCCAAGAGTAAGCCACCGGGAGGTAACAAGTTTCACAAAAAGATGAACCGGAAGTCCAAGGGAACATTGTATTTTCATGTATTCCTCTGCACTTAGGGGCCACCCGTGAAAAAATTAGCACACACGAATTAAAAGGTCAGAAACAGCCTGTCCGTGAACTTCTAAGCTTTTCAAAAAAGCAATGTGAATCATATGAATATTACAGGTGTCAACTTCACTGAGGCCTCTGTCAGTTCGTAGCAACTTAAACTTTTCATTAAAAAGTCACCACACTTTCTTGTTGACATTTGAACGGTCACTGCCCAACATCAGAAGATTAGCAAAAGGTAAATCGGCATTAGCCAAGGACTGTTGCAAACATGCTAGCAGATCTTCTGCTGTGGCTCTTCCAACAAGGAAAGTCTACAAACGACAGCAGGAAACTTTTTCTGCCAACTCAGGTTCTTTCACACCTTCGACGTTTGTTGTTTCATCATATAGCAATGTGAAAAAAGAAGAGCCAATGTCTTCAAGGAGCCTTTTTCTAAAATAGGGATACAATGCTTCTGTTTTATATAACCGAGCATGGTTCACCCAAGACTGAAGTCTATAGCAGCAGGATCTCCAAACATTGCTCTAAAAACATAACCGAGACCATCACACGAAGCTGGTGACATATCTGATACCACATTCTATAGAGCCCAAATCAGTTCTGCCTTTAGCGACGCATCTCTCTTTGCAATCATTTGCAGTTCAACTTGGTGATCCTTTCCAGAAGCAAGAGTCGAATGTTCACAGGCAGCAGATCTTGGCTGAAGAATTAGCTGCAAGGGATTCAGCGAAGCTCTCACATTTTCTACGTGCTTTGCTCCTTGGAAATGTTGTAGTATCGCTTGCCAACCTTTAACACAACTGAGAGTCTTGCGACAAAATTTACAAAAAGCCTCTTCATCACTCTTTGTGGATGCGCACCAGTCACCCACCCATCGTCCCGAGTCATCGACTTTTTTTAACCAAGTGGAGTTGAACTTACACTTCCCCATTGCAAGAACCTTCAACACTGAATAACATTAAAATCTGCCAAAAAGAACACTAATATCTAATGGTGCTACAAAGTGGATATTACCATGGCCTTCGTTAGCATGCCATTGAAACAGCCAAAACTGTGTCCTGGATATTCTCAAGACAAGGAATAGTATGGTTGCAACTGTGAAATGATCAAGTGAAACACAAATCATGTTTTTGTTACACTATATATGTGTAGATATGTCTACATGAGTGTCAGACAAAACCATTTTATTACAAATTTTCGCACGTTTAAGCATTAATTGAAAAGGGAATGAAAAAAAAGTCCAAGCACCAAGAATAAAATAAATAATCTCGCACATGGCCAACCACTACACACTATGAGGGGAACGCAGTTCATAGGCCTGATGTGCTTTTCAAGGATCTTCTTCAAAAAAGTGACTTTTAGGAACTTTTCAACAAAATAGTGACTTTTTAGGGACCTTTTCAAAAATATTGACTTTTTGGGAAATAGTGACCTCGGTGGCAGCCCTGCTAAAGTTATTTGTAAAGAATTCGAAAACATATGAATTGTTTGTTCTAAGTTTTGTTCCTCACTTTCCTTTTAAGACCACGATTCATCACCATACTTTTGAAACAACAGAATAGAAATGCTAAAATGGGACAATAAACTACAAAAGTTCGCATGCGTAGGTGGAGAGTCGGGTAGTATGAATTATGAAACAGTTTTATAACTACTTATCTATACGTTGGATTTATCTGGGGTGGCAAGAGCGGAGAGACATCTATAATACAAAAGAGAAAACGAGTTTTCAAGAAAGAAAAATTACAAAATCAAAACTTATAACAACGCACGTTTTTGGACCCTCAAAGTTATGTTTTTTTTTAGTCAGCCACGAACTAAATTAGGATAAGGTATATGACATAGACTAACCATTTTTTGCTGGGATATAGGTTAGGTCTTTGCACTGCATTAGGTTGTTTGAACTGTTTCACCATAAGCGGTTCAGAAACCAGATTGGCACACCATCCAGAAGGAAATACACATCCCATACAAAATGGTGGAGTCTGGTATTATGACACATTTTGTGTTGGCTTGTATGAAATGTGTCATACAAGAAGGAAATATAGTGGTGATAACCTAAAAAGTGCCATTGCACTACTCTTGGAGCACAGCAAATTGCTTCGAAAAGCTGCTATGGCTCATGGTATACCGTTTAAGACTCTACACTGATATCAATCAATCAATCAATTTATTTACTGCGCCGCAATATTATAAAAATAGCAGTGGCCTTGTCACCAAATATCAACATCAAATTAAATCACTAAAAACAATTAACTATGTACTATTATTAAAAGATTCGACAAAATATGGTACAAATGAAGATAAGTAGTGCTGACTTGAATTCTGTACTGGTTGCTTCAGGACGCCTTTAACAGCAGCTTTGCTCCTTGTCGAGGACCTTCTTGGCTCTAAGAAATCGGATAAGATGCTTCAACGCCGTTATGAAAAAAGACATGGGCGGCCCAACGTTATGGGTGCTTTGTTTTCGTGTTGGAGTAGGGTTTTGAAATCAAGCCTCTGGACAATCTCCGCGTATGAACGGTAGGCGTGGCCGAGGACGATGCGGCAAGACCATTTCTGCATATTCTCTATTTGCTTGTCCCGTTGCTTTGTTAAGCCTGGATGCCAGACTTGACAACCGTATTCCAGGGCGGGTAAGAGGTATGTTTTTAGAATGTTTGTAAGGGCCAGGGTGGTAAAACCAAAGCGTTTCAGGTTCGCGAACCAGCTTAGTAGTCCTGCTCCTTTGCTTACATTCTTGTTAACTTGGGAATCCCACTTCCGGTTTTTGTCAATAATAATTCCAAGAATTTTGGCAGAGTCCACTGATTTGAGCTCAGCTTCTGTTTCAATGTTGCCTATGTGTTTCTTGAGGAAGTTCATTCTCATGACAACACTTTTTTCCTTGCTGATTTCCATCCTAGCCTCCTTAGCCTCCATTGTCAGTTCATCAAAGGCTAGCTTAAGCTCGGAGAGGTCATGAGGCAAGAAGATGTCATCAGTAGACTTTGCCCTGTTCGGCTTTTTCTTTAGTAACTCATTGACTGCTATAAAGAAAGCAATCGGGCCCAGGATAATACCCTGTAGGGCACCGCAGGTAATCCTGAGGAACTCAGAAAAGATATCAAGGGAGAGTTGAACACACTGAAGTCTGCCAGTCAGGAAGCTAGCAAGTAGCCTTACAATGAATTGTCTTGCTCCCATGTTGTTGGCTTCGCTGATAACAAGTGGGTGGTCCAGATAATCAAATACCTTCACCATGTCGGCAATCAAGAGGTCCACAAAGGAGTCTGAGCACTCTAGGTGACGAAGCATTTCATCCAGTAGGGTGAGTAGATAGTGTATGTTGCTGTACTTGGGCTGGAAGCCGAACTATCTGGGATCTATGGACTCCTTTATATCCTCGTATAGCCAGTTAAAGATGAATCGCTCAAAGATTTTCAAAAATATAGAGGTCTTTGAATTGGGCGGAGGTCTTTACCTTCAGTCGTGTTACCTACCTTTGGGAATGGCACTATATACGCTTTTTCGAAGAAGTTGGGGAAGGTACCCTCAAGTTAATTGAGGTACCCGCAAACAAGCACTGGTTAAAAACTGCCGCGAGGGGTACACAGACTTCCCTGGAGCAATGGACCAGTACAGCTGGGGGTACCTCTTTCGGACAGGCCGCCTTACGGGGATCAAGTTTGGCTAGTTTTTTCAACTTCTTCCGGCGTCATGACTGGGATTTTAGATATTTCTTCTTCTTTAGGTGCTAGTTCTTTGAGAGGGGGGCGTTTGCTACATATGTTTGCAAGAAAGGAGTTTACTTGGCTGGCGTCAAGTTAGTTCCCACTTTCGTCCTAGCTTTCCATGAGCTTCTCCACTGTTTTTGACCCGTGGGCTTTGCGGGCATCACGTCATCTTTTGACTACTAAGTTCCGTAAGCTTGTTGCTTTGCCTAGACGGTTTGTTTCAAATATTTCATCTCTATGTGAGATGAGCTCTCGGATTTCGTCGATCATCCACGGTTTATCAAGTGGTTTGATCGTTTTCTCTTTTCTAGGAAAATAGTCTTCAAGTCCCTTAAACGTAAGGGTGAGGAAGTCTTCTGCCATAAAGTTGGCGTTGTCAATTTTCAGAATGTTCAATAAGTTCTGGGACTGTAACCAGAGTTTATAGGTAGTAATTTTTTCCTCAGTGATGGGCCGGAAAGATATGACTTATTTTTCATTTACGGGTTTGTAGTTATTTGGTTCCAGTCGTACAATCAAATGGTCACTTCGCCCTAGTGGATGTTGTGTGACTGGCTCTTTGTAATATTCGCTACAGTTAGAAAAAACTAGATCAAGGGTCTTAGTTTGCCGTGCTGGACACTTTACCAGCTGTTTGAGGGACAGTGAGTCCGCAACCCACTTGGGATTAACATCGTTGAAATCTTCAACGACAAATAAAGCAGCTTATGGGTATTTACTTCTGATCCATTCAACGCAATTCTGTAAATATGATATCAGCTACTTCCTATAGGAACCCTTGGGAGGGAAGTAAACAACTCCGTAGATAACTGATCCGAAGGTTTTAGGCAATTTCTTTGGCCGAGTCCATATCCTCATAACTTCAATCTGGCGTTCACGTGTAATTGGTATTTCAAGTATCCTGCTTTTTATGGAATTTTTGCAAATGAGTCCAACGCCACCTTTTAGCTGAACAGGTTGGGCCATCTTCGCCACGTCTGGGTAATAAGTGGGCGTTGTAGCCGTCAATTTGGATCAGATCTGCCGACGGAACCCATGTTTCAGTTATAGCTGATACGTCAATATTGTAGAGGTGTAGTAAGTGATCAAGCTCGTCAATCTTATTACCAATTGACTGAGCATTTATCAGTAATAGTAGAGGTAGGTGGTTTTGTGAAAGAGTAGATTTGGTGTGGGATTTCATCCTTTTCCTCCCTCTTTGCAGGTCATTATGGTGATTGTCAGTTGGGTTCTGCAGGTTTCAATATGTTGAGCCGGATATTTGTTGGCATTGGTCCTCACGTGGTAGAGTGGGTGGCAGGGGCACATTTCTGTAGAATTTGCTCCAAGACAGCGACTGATCAGAAAAAGGTAGGTCAAGGATTCCTGGTCCTATCCTACGTACTGTTCATAGATTTGACGGTAGGGGTATCAGGCGGTGGTAATCAATAAAAGTACGATTCACTGTTTTGTCAGCGGAAACGCTACTTCTGGTGTTAGCATGTCTTGGGTAATTAACTGAGGTGTAGAATTTTTCCGTTTGAACTTTATGTTGACGAAAATCCTCGTGCCTCTGGAATGGTGGCGCTTCTCGTTTTTAGGATTGTCGAGTTTGGTACGGTGAATGGCTTCTATTGGATGACTTACTTTGTGACTGAATTTACAGCTGTCACCGAACCTACACTTTCCTATCATAAAGTGTCGGCATTTACTGTAAGCTGATACTTCTTCAATGCTAGGTTTCGAAATAGGTACATTGTCTTCCCAGGGCCTCCAGTGGCTAAATGTGGATATTTTTTCATGTTGGTGATCGGTCGTATTTGGAGAGGTAGTTGGATGGAAGTGTTGGCATTTGTCTCCTAATCTGCATTTCCCTGAGGCATTTCTCTTGCATTTTTCAGGGTGGAGATAACAACATGTATCAGACCCATGTGGACAGCCTCCGGAAGTCAAATGATTGGGGCAGATTTCCTGAAGATTTTTCGGAGGGACAAAAATGCAATTTATTCCACGTTTACAGTGCCCTTTTTTGTAGTAAAAATATTCAGTTTTGTCTTTACGTTGCGTAGGTGGGATGGGGAAAGGTGGAACTAAGGTTTGTTCAAACCCAACCTCGATGTTCGGCGGTGCGTTTATAACTTGCTGTTGCGTTTCCTCATCATTTAGTAAATTGAGACTTGGATCATTTGTACCAACAGCGACTGCTATACTGTCATTAGGAAGTGAAGTGACTAGGGGCATGACTGTCTCGTGAGGCTCAGTCATCGTCCTTATGCTACTGGAAGTTACACTTACACTTCCCTCTGCTTCAATAGCAAGATTGGCGATTGTATTTACTGAGGTAGATTCGTCTTCAATCCCCAACCCAAAAAACGAAAAAAAAGGACTCAATAGCTTTCTCTCGAGACCAGACAACTATTGGCGTGTCACTTGGGTCAGTGTTTTTAGAAGACAGCAAATGAGTAGTATCCTTTTGATTTGCGACCGATGCTTCAGTTCTCTTGCCACTATCAGGAGCCGTTTGGCTCGAAGCATCGCGTACTTTTTTAAAGGGTTCCACTTCTCACGACGCGCAATGTCTCGAAGCAGTTGGTTGGACTCGGATACTAGCGAAGATATCTGCCGAATTTGAGTTTGCTGGTTTTGTATGATGGAGTACCGTTCGTCTATTTGCGAAGTCCACTGGGAATAATTAAGTAAAAACTCTTGAGGAGCTAGAGCTGGAAATGCTGGTGTAGTATCTCTTACATCCCACGAAAGGGACAAATCGCCTGCGTTAGACTCGTTGAGTTCCGTGGGATCCCCAACAGTCTCACTAGAAATCTCATCCGTAAGGATTGGCGGAGGCCATATAAAGGTTTCTTGTTGTCCTTCCCTAGTTAAAATATCCTCGCTATATGGCACTGTCTCAGCCTCTTACACATTCTTAGACGGCAAACTCGGACAGTATTGGTCACTTGTTATAGATGGCGCTGCAGCTTGAACACTTCGACCAGTAAATGACCTTACCAGTACCTGCTCGTTGACGGTTAGAGCAGAGCGTTTCGGGTTCGAATTAGTATCACTAGGTTTCAACCGAGTCACTGTTTACGATTGATAGTCACTTGAGGAAGGCTTAGGCACTGGCGTTATAGTCGCTAAGACATTAACATTGTCATTGGTAGACTTGGTGCTGGAACTGTCTGTACTAAGGGGTGTGGAGTTTAGGTCGGTTATTTTGTTTCGCACTTGTGCACGTTTAGCCGGGCACTTTCGACCCTTTAAAGCAGGTCCAGGAGTAGTATAAGTTAGTTTCAAGGCTGTTGTTAGAGTCACTACCCCGGGTCTCTTCGGTGTTTCGTTCAGCCTGACATGGGCCACAGAACCACTGCAAACCCTTCTTCATCTCATGTAGTCAATGTTTCACAGAAATATCACTGCACTTTTCATGAACGTATGTGAAAAACAACTCCTTTCAGAGCATTTGTGTCTTGCATCTAAGATCCACCAAGGCCTTTCCAAGAATCAGTTTGTGAAATTCGCCTATGATTTTGCAATTGCAAACAAAAAGGAAATCCCATCATGTTGGTTTGAACACAAAAAGGCTGGTAAAGACTGGTATTATGGGTTTATGAAGACAAACACTGAACTCAGCTTGAAAAAAACCTGAAGCTTACAGTTAGACATGAGCCACTAGCTTCAACAGGAAGAATAGGATCTTCTATGATAATCTTTAAAGAGTCCTTACAAAGTAAAAGTTTGGCTCAGAAAACATATAATATTGACAAGACAGGTTTAACGACAGGCCATGTCCCGCCAAATATTATTGCAGAGAACAAGTGAAATGAATAATTTTTATACAATTCTGAAAAAGTTATGTCAGGTTTGCCTTTCACAGAGACCATCTGTCTTGGATGTACTCTAATTAGCCATGGCTCTCAGTTGATTTAAATTCAAGAGGGGTGGGAAATGGGACAGGATACATCAGGTCAGCGCGGAGTTCTTGTCACTCTGGTAGGTTGTGTTAGTGCTTTGGGAACAGCGTGGCCACTATTCTTTGCTTTCCCAAGATTTAGCTTCAAGGACCATATGTTGGCAAATGCACCACCATTACCTACTGGACTGCCAACCCGAGGGGCTGGATGAACACTGAAATATTCAGTTCCCGTCTCATGCCACATTTTGTCAAGTATGCCTATTCTAAATACAGCAAGGAGAACAAGCGTCTGCTGATTTTAGAGAATCATGAAAGTCACAACTCTTTTGAGACTCTCAACCTGGCAAGTGATCATGGAATTGTTCTACTGACTTTTTACCACATTGCAGACATGAACTTCAAACACTGGATATTTCTGACTATGGTCCACTGAAGCGTTATAACAATGAGGCTATGAACTCATGGATTATATATCATCTTGGAAAATCCGTGACAATATACATTATTGCTGGACTTGTTGGAGAAGCATTGCCAAGAGCTTTTACAATGAGCAATATTGTGAAAGGTTTTTCCACAACAGGCATATTCCCCTTCAACGGAAATGCAATACCAGAACATAGGTTTTGTCATCTTACGTTAGTGATTGTCCGAATCCAGATGCAGCAAACAGCAGCATAACACACAATGATCTTCAGAAATTTCCAAGAGCCAATACTACATATTCAGATGTCATTTTGCCAGAGCAGATTATCCCATTTCAACTGGCTGGAAGAATACCAGACCTTGGAAAAAGATGAAAAGCCTACTTTTTAAAAAGATAAAACTTGGAAAAAGATAAGACTCAAACACCAGCGAAAGCTCAACTCAAAGCAGAGCTTGATAGAAATATAAAAAAAAGGCAGGCAAAGAACGACTCAAAATCCGTAAGGGGGAAGATACCAGAGAGACTGAGCTACAGCTAGATGACGATTCGAAACTTTCAGTAGATGATATGACAGAGCCTTCAATGGAGATCAAGAAAATTGTTACATTTTAGCTAAGGTGTCATCATTAAAGGAAAAATCAGCCAAGTATTTTATTACCAGAGTAGTTCACCTGCTCCAGCAGAGTGTATTTCTGCGCCAGTGATGGCGAGGAAGATCTAGAGGTTTAGTTCTTGAAGAAAAATTCTGGCATATTTATAAACAGTGGCGAGTCTGCATCATTCATAAACAGAAAAGACATTGAGCTAATTCTACCTGACTCAACCATCAGTGGTGGAATCAGTCACCTAGCAGAACAGCTTTCATCCTATTAATTTGAGCATCTGCAGCTTAAGAGAGTTCAAGTTTTATGCTTCTGTTTAATACAAGTTTTTAAATGAAAATAATAACTAAAAGCAAAAATTGTTATGTCACACTGAACTCAGTATGTGTGATAGTACCCTCCACTGGGGTAGCATGACACACTTTACTCTGTCTAGAATTAAGCCTACTACTGACAAAAAAAAAAAAAAAGATTCTACGGGGAACCCAGCATATGATACAAAACTTTGGCAACATGCATACACATTTCATGAAAATAATAACCCAAACCGATAAAATTGGTCATGCTACACGACTCTCCCCATATTTATCAACATATTGGAAAATTCATTTGTATTTCCTTATGATTTAGTCCTTAGAAGCCTCTAGACCATTGGGTCTAGAGAATATCCAATTTTGTGTTGAGAAGGATGGGGCAATATCCTTTTTTTCTTCGCCCCTGAGAGAACAATAGACACTGCGAACAATATATATATATATATATATATATATATATATATATATATATATATATTTATATATATATATATATATATATATATATATATATATATATATATATATATATATATATATATATATATATATATATATATATATATATATATATATATATATATATATATATATATATATATATATATATATATATATATATATATATGTATATATAAACTCAATTTAGGGGGACAAGGGTCTTTTTTTCAGTTTGTACTCAGAGGCCAGCTGTTGTTGTCGCACCACTTGCTATAGAACAAGCGTTCTTTGTGGTTTTTAAGATATTTTGCCGGTAGATTTTCAAACATTTTGTCTGAAACATACTGGTACATATATGGCTTGAAGATTGATGTTCAACATAGGCCAACACTATTTAAGGACACTTTACCATTACTATATATGGACTATACATACGTTATTTAGCATATATTTCAGCAAACTAAACGAATTTTAATGTTTTATACTGTCGTTGTGAAGAGCAGAAGAGCACATCCAGGATTTTCGTTCCGAGCGGAGGAAGGGGTTTACAAAAAAAACAACTTACAAACGCATCGAAAATTTGTTTATATAAATTTGTGTTACGTTTTACGAGTCAGACAAAAAATTCGAGAGAGTGGGGTGGGAGTCAAACTCCGTAGCCCCCCCCCCCCCCCGATACGGCCTAGGTCGCTGTTGTTTTTTTTGTTGGCAACGATCTGTTCATCAGTTAAACGGTTTAGTTTTCAACATGACGTGTAGGATATTAAGCGGTACTAATTATTCATTACTAACTCAGAAAATGTACTGAACAAAAATACAGTAGAAAGTGAATTTATTATAAAAAAAAAAATCATCCTTTACAAAATTCATATTGACTAATGGAGAATAGACAGAAGATTGTATCTACAACTTTTGCAAATAAATTAGGAGCAGGGATGATAGTTTTTCATAGTAAAAAATAATTGTGTCTTATTAAGTTTAACTAGTTTTTTAATGCTTTAAACAACCTATTCAATATTACCTGGCTATTTCTATTAACCTCCATTTGTAACCTTTTTTCATCAATTTTGTTACAGTAACAAATAAATATAAATGTCTTTTATAAGTTACAGTTAATTACATTATATGTAGTCTTGACTAGTTTCAGGAATTTAATTCCAAAACAACGAATTTATTATTAGAGACATTGAAAAATTAATGATATTCTGCCTCTCTACATTTCAAACCATACTCTCCAGACTGGAAGGGAGGACTCAGGCCAGGACCTGATCTCGGGGGGGGGGCTAGAGGGGGCAAGGGCACCGGGCGGCAGGCCCAGTACACATAAACTTATAAACAATATAAACTTATACTTTTGTTTCCATTCAGAGTTAAACATTTTGCCTTGGATAACTCCCCATCCTCCCTCACTCTAGCTTATGAAACCCGCCATAGTATTAGGTAGTTTACCTCAGATGGCATGTGTGCAACTCTTTGTGCTCCTTTAACGTTTGTTTGTCCATATTTTGTGACGCTAGTCTTGGCATTGGTAGCTGACATTGTGTTTGTGGCTATTGGCTTTTTAAGCAGTCCTTCAACGTTTGGAACATGTGCAATCCGCTTTTTTGCTAGACAAAAGAAAATCCATTAGCATTTTATTTCAAAGTAGATGTTTTATCCTACCCTCTGTAGTCTTACCCTTGCTATCTCTGTTGGTATCATAAAAGTGGTATTTTGTACCATTACCAGAACGCTATCCGCTTCTTCGCTTAATTAAATAAAAAAGGCAAACTTTTGATGGGTAACAGTAAATTATTTTTTTTTAATATTCAGAAGCAGTGCAAAAAGCAAATTCTTTTGATGCATCCACCGTTATAAAAATAACTTCTCTTAGAGTTTCGGTTACTATTGGGCCGAGCCACACCTTACTTACAGTTCATTACCACGAACTGTTTGAAAGCATAAATAAGAAATAATGCACTTCTTTGCTGGATAAAAGGAAACTCGTTATAACGTTGTCGCCCAAAACATATACTCTATAGTATATATATATATATATATATATATATATATATATATATATATATATATATATATATATATATATATATATATATATATATATATATATATATATATATATATATATATATATATATATATATATATATATATATATATATATATATATATATATATATATATATATATATATATATATATATATCATTCTATAGAATAAGGATAGAATAATATGTTTTAAGGATAGAATAAGGATAGAACATATATTATATCCTTAAACTACCAAATGCATCAAAATAAAAACATGTTTTGCCCCCCAACTAGACACATCTTAGTTTTATTTACGCTTGAAAGCGATTTTCTAAAAAAAAATTGCTTTTGCTTCTTTCAAAATTACGAAAGTTTAAGATAGTATCACATTTTCGTCAGTATTGCCACGTGGAACCTCGAAAATAAATCAGCAACGCTTTTTATCTGTAAAAATTCAAACATTAACAATCTGTTGATTCCAAAAGACCACTGTGATTTCTTAAGCTGTTTCTGCCATATGATTTTAGCTTCTTTTCTGATGATTTCTCGCTCTTTTTTTAATGCGGTACCCGCTACTAACAAAAATTCATAAATGAGTGTGGAAATCTTTTTAACTAAAATTTTGTTCCCGATTTTTGCTGACTTAACCAACTCAAACAGACAGATGTCAAGTTGTCTGTGCATTGTCTTTGATCTTTTGTCACTGTCTTTGGTGCATTAGTAAATTTTTTTAGTGTATGTCTTTTAATATTTAATTCAGTCATCTATTTAGTTTTCATGGAAGAAGGTAGCTCTTCAATATTTTTTGCCACATTTAGTTTTAAGCTTAGGAATTGCCTAAGTAGTCTTTTTATTATTCTTACTTTCCTATAAATTTTTTTAACTGTATTTGTGCTGTGAAGGTGGAAAATAAGTTTTTGGTCAAGTATAAGACCTAGGTAATTTATCTGATTATCCCTGGAATGAATATACCATTTAGCATTAATTTTGTATTAACATTTTTTTTGCTTATGATGGAATTGCATGATTTTTGACTTGGTGGGTGCAATGGGTAAATCATATTTTTGAGTAAATTTTTCAAAATTGGAAAAGTGACCTTCGCAACTTTGAATGTATAATCTCAAAGGTGTTGCCAGTTGCCCATAATACCAGATCATCAGCATATTGTAGATTGGTGTGTGGGAGGCTCACGTCCCAGAGAAATAGAGAGAAGAGGAGGCAGCTCAGGACTGCACCCTGTGGAAGACCATTGGTTATTGTGGTTTTGATCTGGTGGTTCACATTGTCATATACCCCTTCAAAATTTAGGAATGCAGCAACTAGGACATTATTTTTAGATAGAGATTCATTTATGTCATTTGTTAACAAGATAAATGCATTTGTTGAGGAATGGTGTTTCCTGAAACAAGTTTGAGTATGAGGTATCCTATTATTCTTCTCAACAAACCAAAGGAGTCGATTTCAAATCATTTTCTCCATTACTTTTCCCAGCACAGGAGTAATCATTATGGGCCTGTAAGACACAGGGTAATATTTGGGTTAATTTTCTTTAAGAATGGTAAGAGGGAGGAGCATTTCCAACCAATGGGGAATGTGGACATATCCCATGCATGATTATAGCAATTTAGGAGTTCCGGTTTATAGGAAGGGGTGAGATTTTTTATCCATGTAGGGTGTATCTTATCATAGCTACTTGTAGCCTTAGCCTTAATGTGATGTATTGCATTATTTAGTTCATGAATTCTGAATGGACGGGTTATATACTCTGAGCCTGGGCGAGGCTGGTATATGGGATTTATGGAGATTGTGGGGTGTTGCTATTATTATTTGATGTTATCTTATTGAAGAAAAAGTTGCAAATAATTTCGCCTTTTCAATATCATTTTCGTATTGGGTGGTATTATATACTAGCTCACACTAGAATAGTCCGCGATACCGCGCCGCGCCGACATGACGGCGGCGGGTGTGTGATTTAGTATCGGCAGCGGCGTGCCGCCAGACGCGCCGAAATTTTTTTGGTGGCGCGCCGCCGATGTCTGACCGGCCGCGCGCCACGGCGTGCCGATTTTTCTGATTAAAAATAACAATACAAATTTCATTTAACCAAGCACGTTCAACCTCAACTTGATTTTAGTAAGGATTTTTAAACGGTTGGCTAAAAACATACAAGAACAATATGACAAAACATGAATTTGTTGGGCCGTGCGGAAAGTGTTTATGTTCACCGTCAATCAGACCAAGTAGAATTCTCATTTTTAGCCACTTGACCCAGGAAAACCTATGTTGTGTTTATGTTTAGCATCGCACTGTTCCTATAAAATCCCGCGTTTAGTCATTTTCTTCTTGTTAATGATTTGGACTAATGTGTGTATAACTTTTAAAGTTTGAAGTTCAAACGTCTACTGTTCATCAAAGACATACGAAAAGGCAGTGAAAAAAATAAGTAACAACATGAAAAAAACACTGTATAAAAGTCGGATACCAAGGCTTAACAACACCAAAAATTTTAAATCAGCGTTTACAAGAAGGTTAATTTAGAGACGACACTGAAGAAGTTTATTGTTGTCATGGACAAAAGTAATTTTGTTCACTCTAATTGGAGACAGTATTGAACTTTTTGCAGTCACTATCAGTCCTATCGTGATAAAAAGCCGTTTAGCTGGGGCACTTGTGACGGGTAAAGCCAGAACTTGACGAGCGTAAACTGCCACTCGCGGGATCTGATACTAAGAACATATAAATGTTTTTACTTTTATAACTTTCATAAATCAAATAATATTAACATTTTGGTTACTAAGTATCAGTATATTTATATTAAACTAACAATGTACATTCATTTGTATTTTTTTCAGTAAAGTGAAACCTTTGTTCTGGCCTTGGGAAGGCATAGGGGTTTTGAGCCCAACTTATGTTGATTTCTGCTCATTTTGAGTTTGACTCGGTTATTTACTGTAATTTCTATTCGTTTTGGGTTTCATTTATTTATCGATGCTGATTTGTGGTAGTTTCAAGCTTGGTACATTATTTGATTTCATTATTGCTCATTTTTTATTTAGTGAAGTTCTTTATTTTTATTTGTAAAACTTATTTTGTGGTAAAAGTTTTTTTTAATTAATTTCTGTTAGTTTTATATTGACATAGTCTTTTCAGGGAAAAAGAAAATAATACTTTAAATCTTTTCGTTTTTCAAGAATTTATAGTTTGGCCGGCTATTTGTATGCTGAAAATTTTTTTTTTTAGCAATTTTTAACAACATACACCCTTTTAAAAATATGGACACAAATAGTAGTGTTTAATTTAGTTTCATACCTCCTCTAGTTGACCTGAAATGGAAAACTTGATACCATTCGCAAAATAAGTCTCTCTACTTTCTTTGATAGCTTGGATACACTTATGCTATTTTGATTTGGTTAAATTTTAAGAGCAGTAGCCCCGAAAGTTTGAACAGAATACCCTCAGTCGTTCTTGGGATACTGCTAAGATGCCTTATTGGGAATTAGCATTAACACAGTGCATTTTGATTAAACCTTAAAGTAACATTTATTTTTTAAACATAAAGGAAAATGCGAGTGTGGGTATCAGAGGGAAATTAGTTGCCCACTAATCATTTTCGACTGTTAGAAAGGGCATCAGCCCTTTCGATTTTCAATTGAACGAGCTCTTTTCGAAGTTTCCACGACAAGTTCTTTGATACGAAGGGCCCTGGTCTAAAGAACAACAACAACAACAAAAAATAATACACTATACCCACATCGATCTTTACTATAAAAATGTCAAGCCTTCCAATCACTTTCGACTATTAAAAAGGGCCCTATAACTTTAGATTTTCAATCGACTGAGCCCTTTTTGAGTTTCTACGACAACGCTTTCTATAAAAACCTTACATGCCCCCAGGGTATAACTTACAACCCGTGCCCTGAGGGCTTTGGGGGAGTGTCCCCCTCAGAAACATAATTTATATATGGAGATCAACTACGCTGAACGAAATGGCAATCTAAAAATTTTGATTGGATGTGATTGGGGAAAAGGTGGGCGTGAGAAGGGGGTTAGTTGCCCTCTAATCACTTTCCACTATTAAAAAGGGCACTAGACTTTTGAATTTCCAATCTAATGAGCCCTTATTCAAGTTTCTACGACAAAGATTCCAATAAAAACTTATATGCCCCCAGGGCATAACTTATAACCCCTGCCCTGAAGACTGTGGGGGGAGTGTCCTGCTCAAAGGTATAATTTCCTGAACTTAAAACTGCGTGGAACAAAAAGGCTATCTCAAAATTCTGATTGGATGAGTTTGGGGAAATGGTGGGCGTGGAAGGGATTTTAGTTGCCTTTCAATAAGTTTCGACTATTAAAAAGGGTACTGGCCATTTCAATTTCCAGTCAAATTGGTCTTTTCTGAAGTTTCCACAACCCCGCTGTCTATGAAAACCTTGCATGCCCCAGGGTATGAATTACAGCCCTTGCCCCGAGGGCTGTGGGGGGGGGGGTTGTCATCATCAAAGACCTAATTTCCAGAACTTTCAACTACGTTGAACAAAATAATTATCTTAAAATTTTGATTGGATGAGTTTGGGGAAAAGGGGGGCGTGAGAGGGGTTAGTTGCCATCCAATCACTTTCGACTATTTAAAAGGGCGCTAGCCCTTTGAATTTCCAATCGAATGAGCCTTTTTTGAAGTTTCAAAAGCAACGCATTCTATAAAAACCTTATATGCCCCCAAGACATAACTTACAACACTTGCCCTGAAGGCTGTGGGGGAGTGTCCTCCTCAAAAACTAATTTCTATCTGGAAATCAACTACGCTGAACAAAATGGCTATCTCAAAATTTTTGTTGGATGTGTTTCGGGAAATGGTGGGCGTGGAAGGGTTGTTACTTGCCTTCCATTCACTGTCGACTATTAAAAAGGGCACAAGCCACTGCGATTTACAATTGATTGAGCCCTTTTCGAAGTTTCTACGACAACTTCTTCACTACGAAGTGCTGTGGTCTAAAGGAAAAAATAATAATAACACATTGTGCCAACATCGTTCTTATATAACCCCAGGATATAACTTAAAACCCTTGCCCTGAAGGTTGTGGGGGAGTGATTTCCTCAAAAACATATTTTCTATCTGGGAATTAACTAGGCTGAACAAAATGGCTATCTCAAAATTTTGATTGGATGTGTTTCGGGAAATAGTGGGCGTGAAAGGGGTGTTAGTTGCCTTCCAATCACTTTCAACTATTAAAAAGGACACAAGCCAATCAGAGTTCCAATTGAATGAGCCCTTTTCGAACTTTCTACGACAACTTCTTCGATACGAAGTGCCCTGGTCTAAAGGAAAAAAATAATTAAGTAATACATTGTGCCCACATCGTTCTTATATGCCCCCAGTGCAGAACTTAAAGCCTTTGCCCTGAGGGTTGTGGGGGAGTGGCCTCCTCAAAAATATATTTTCTATCTGGAAATCAACTACGCTGAACAAAATGGCTATCTCAAAATTTAGATCGGATGTGTTTGGAGGAATTATGAATATGGGGGGGGGGGCTAGTTGGCCTCCAATCACTTTCGACTATTAAAAAGGGCACTAGCAACTTCAAATTCCAATCGCATGAGCCCTTTTCGAAGTTTATATGACAACTCCTTCGATACGAAGTGCCCTGGCCTAACACCAAGAAAAAAGAAAAAATAAATAATACATTATGCCAACATCGTTCTTTACTTAGGCAGCGCTACTGCGCTGCATATGATAGTATATCCTGGGGACTTTATTTGTTGGGTTTTGGTTAAGTGGGTTTCCTGAAGGCAAGCAATATCAATGGAATATTATTCATAAAGATATTAGTTCATTTAACTAATTTTCTGAAAGTGATCTTACATTCCACTGAAGTATTGAGATGTGCTGATTTATTGATTTAGTTTTCATTTGACTGTGTGTCAATGTTTAACTTTGCTAGGAGTAAAGCAAGATCCTTATTTGTTTGAATAAGCATGTGATTGGGTAGGTACATGTTTGCCAATTCATTTATGATTGTTGCTTTCTGTGGCTGTTGTAGGTTCATAGACTGAACTGCATTAGAGTTTAATATGAAGAGGCATTTCTTAGGTATTAGCTTGTTTGATTGTTCATCAGGGTTGTGATGAATTAGGGAACTAATTCCTAGTACTGCTTCTAATTTAATTCTGCTTGGGAGGGGTGGCCAGGCAGACCTCTTCTAATTGGATGAGGAGGCTAGTTGGCTCAGTATTGGTGATTCTCTCCGGTAGGATTGTGAGCTGGGGTGTTTTTAGGAGAGTCTTGTGGGGTGTGCTTGTTGCTTTGGGTAGATTAGGGTTGGGTGTTCTATGAGTGTTAGTATTGGGTGGTTTCATAAAGGGTTTAGTTTGGGGTGATTGAGCTGCATTTGCTTCCCGAGCTACAAATGGCTAAGGTATAACTTTCTCTGCGGCTATTTGAAGTGTTAGTACTCTTTTTTTATATGCAGGGCAAAATGATTTATTGGAAGAATCATGGGGGCCTTTGCAGTTTATGCCTGCTATAGTTTGGCCTGCTATTTGTATGCTGGAGAAAATTTTTTAGCAATTTTTAACAACATACACCCTTTTAAAAATCTGGACACAAATAGTAGTGTTTATTTTAGTTTCATACCTCCTCTAGTTGACCTGAAATGGAAAACTTGATACCATACGCAAAAAAATCTCTTTACTTTCTTTGATAGCTTGGATACACTTATGCTATTTTGATTTGGTTAAGTTTTAAGAGCAGAAGTAGCCCCGAAAGTTTAAACAGAATACCCTCAGTCGTTCTTGGGATACTGCTGAGATGCCTTATTGAGAATTAGCATTAACACAGTGCATTTTGATTTAATCTTAAAGCAACATTTAGTTTTTAAACATAAAGGCAAATGGGAGGGTGAGCGTGGGAGGAGGATTAGTTGCCCTCTAATCACTTTCGACTATTAGAAATGGCATCAGCCCCTTCTATTTTCAATCAAAAGAGCCCTTTTCGAAGTTCCAACGACAATTCCTTCGATACAAAGTGCCCTGCTCTAAAGAACCACAACAACAACAAAAAATACATTATACCCACATCGATCTTTACTATAAAAATGTCAAGCCTTCCAATCACTTTCGACTATTTAAAAGGGCACTATAACTTTCGACTTCCAATCGAATGAGCCCTTTTTGAGTTTCTACGACAACGCTTTCTATAAAAACCTTATATGCCCCCAGGGCATAACTTACAACCCTGGCCCTGAGGGCTGTGGGGGAGTGCCCTCCTCAGAAGTATAATTTATATCTGGAAATCAACTACGCTTAACAAACTGGCTATGTAAAATTTTGATTGGATGTGTTTGGGGAAAAGGTGGGCGTGAGAGGGAGGGGGGTTGGTTGCCCTTAAATCACTTTCCACTATTAAAAAGGGCATTAGACCTTTGAATTTCCAATCGAATGAGCCCTTTTTCAAGTTTCTAGGATACAGATTTCAATAAAAACTTATATGCCCCCAGGGCATAACTTATAACCCTTGCCCTGAAGACTGTGGGCGGAGTGTCCTGCTCAAAGGCATAATTTCCTGAACTTGAAACTACGTCGAACAAAAAGGCTATCTCAAAATTTTGATTGGATGTGTTTGGTGAAATGGTGGGCGTGGAAGGGGTGTTAGTTGCCTTCCAATCACTTTTGACTATTAAAAAGGGCACTAGCCATTTCAATTTCCAATCGAATGAGCCCTTTTTCAAGTTTCTACGACAACATGTTCTATAAAAACCTGATATGCCCCCAGGGTATAACTTACAACCCTTGCCCTGAGGGCTGTGGTGGGGAGGGGGTTGTCATCCTTAAAGACCTAATTTCCAGAACTTTCAGCTACGTTGAACAAAATGGCTATCTCGAAATTTTGATTGGATGTGTGTGGGGAAATGTTGGGCGTGAGAGGGGGTTAGTTGCCCTCCAATCACTTTCGACTAATAAAAAGGGCACTAGCCCTTTCAATTCAATATACAATTAAATGAGTTTTTTTTTAAATTTTTATAACCGCACTTTCTACAATAACTTTAAATCCCCACAGGGCATAACTTGAAACATTTTTCCTGAGAGCTGTGGGGGATTGTCATCCTCTAAGGCATTATTTCAATCTTGAAATCAAATACGCTGATCAAATTTGCTATCAAAGAATTTTTGTTGGATGTGTTTCGGGAAATGGTGGGCGCTGAAGGGGTGTTAGTTGCCTTCAATTCACTGTCGACTATTAAAAAGGGTACAAGCCACTCCGATTTCCAATTGATTGAGCCCTTTTCGAAGTTTCTACGACAACTTCTTCGATACGAAGTGCCGTGGTCGAAAGGAAAAAAATAATAATAATACATTGTGCCAACATCGTTCTTATATGCCTCCAGGATATAACTTAAAACCCTTGCCCTGAGGGCTGTGGGGGAGTGTCCTCCTCAAAAGCATATTTTCTATCTGGAAATCAACTACGCTGAACCAAATGGCTATCTCAAAATTTTGATTGGATGTGTTTCGGGAAATGGTGGGCGTGGAATGGGTGTTAGTTCCCTTCCAATCACTTTCGACTATTAAAAAGGACACAAGCCAATCGAAATTCCAATTGAATGAGCCCTTTTTGAACTTTCTACGACTTCTTCGACACAAAGTGCCCTGGTCTAAAGGAAAAAAAAAATAATAGTATTATTTATTTTTTTTACGCTGAACAAAATGGCTATCTCAAAATTTTGATTGGATGTGTTTGGAGGAATGCTGAACGTGACGGGGGGGAGGGGGCTAGTTGGCCTCCAATCACTTTCGACTATTAAAAAGGGCACTAGAAACGTCAAATTCCAATCGAATGAGCCCTTTTCAAAGTTTCTATGACAACTCCTTCGATGCGAAGTGCCCTGGTCTAAAACCAAAAAAAAGAAAAAATAAATAACACATTTTGCCAACATCGTTCTTTACTTAGGCAGCGCTAGTTAGTAGCTCTTTAGTTAGCTTTAGTTAGACCACTGAATTTACTGCGCTGCCTATGATAGTATATTCTTTGGGACTTTATTTGTTGGGTTTTGGTTAAGTGGGTTTCCTGAAGGCAAGCAATATCAATGGAATATTATTCATAAAGATATTAGTTCATTTAACTAATTTTCTGAAAGTGATCTTACATTCCACTGAAGTATTGAGATGTGCTGCTTTAGTTTTCATTTGACTGTGTGTCAATGTTTAACTTTGCTAGGAGTAAAGCAAGATCCTTATTTGTTTGAATAAGCAAGTGATTGGGTAGGTACATGTTTGCCAATTCATTTATGATTGTTGATTTATGTGGCTGTTGTAGGTTCATAGACTGAACTCCATAGAATTTAATATGAAGAGGCATTTCTTAGGTATTAGCTTGTTTGGTTGTTCATCAGGGTTGTGATGAATTAGGGAACTAATCCCTGGTACTGCTTCTAATTTAATTCTGCTTGGGAGGGGTGACCAGGCAGACCTCTTCTAAATGGATGAGGAGGCTAGTTGGCTCAGCATTGGTGATTCTCTCCGGTATGATTGTGAGCTGGGGTGTTTTTAGGAGAGATTCTTGTGGGGTGTGCTTGTTGCTTTTGGTAGATTGGGGTTGGGTGTTCTATGAGTGTTAGTATTGGGTGGTTTCATAAAGGGTTTAGTTTGGGGTGATTGAGCTGCATTTGCTTCCCGAGCTACAAATGGCTAAGGTATAACTTTCTCTGCGGCTATTTGAAGTGTTAGTACTCTTTTTTTATATGCAGGGCAAAATGATTTATTGGAAGAATCATGGGGGCCTTTGCAGTTTATGCCTGCTATAGTTTGGCCTGCTATTTGTATGCTGGAGAAAATTTTTTAGCAATTTTTAACAACATACACCCTTTTAAAAATCTGGACACAAATAGTAGTGTTTATTTTAGTTTCATACCTCCTCTAGTTGACCTGAAATGGAAAACTTGATACCATTCACAAAAAAATCTGTTTACTTTCTTTTATACCTTGGATACACTTATGTTATTTTGATTTTGTTAAGTTTTAAGAGCAGAAGTAGCCCCGAAAGTTTAAACATAATACCCTCAGTCGTTCTTGGGATACTGCTGAGGTGCCTTATTGGGAATTAGCATTAACACAGTGCATTTTAATTAAATCTTAAAGCAACATTTAGTTTTTAAACACAAAGGCAAATGGGAGGGTGGGCGTGGGAGGGGGACTAGTTTCCCTCCAATCACTTTTGACTATTAAAAAGGGCATCAGCCCTTTCTATTTTCAATCGAATGAGCCCTTTATTACTGTACAGCAGGTTTGTAAGATTTCACTGCACTTGTTTATTGTGTATCCCACTTTTAGATATTTTTGGCATTGGATTGGTTTTGGATTGTAGGGTTTGTGTGGTTTCATTCGTCCAAAGAGGAATATATGTCCTGGGATATTGTTTTTTCCTCTAAGTGTGAAAAAGGAAGACTTGCTTGACTTTTGGCCATTAGTATCTGGTTTGCCCAGTTGGGTGACATCTGCAACTGGGATTGAGTTGCCAGTTCTGTCACAACCCTTCCTTTAGCTCCTGCTTTGGTATTCCTGGAGAAATGTTACACAAAACTGTTTTAGTTAGGTAGTGGTTTGGGGTCCAGAGAGCAGACTTTATTGGGGTGTTAAGAAGGGTTTTTAAGTTAAGTAGTATCTCTGTTGATTTAGAATCTTGGAGAGCTATTAGCAAAGATTCATCACAATTGATGTTTAATGAAAACATTGATTTTAACAATTTGAAAATTGCAACCCTTATTAGAGTTATTTATCTCAAAGGGGGTTTCACGAGATATTCTTAGGTATATTCCAAGGTTTGGGGAAGGCGGGGTTGGTGCAAGGGGAGGGGAATTGGTTATTATATTTTTTTCCTTTTTTTCAGCTCCTTGATAGGACCTCTTGAAAGACATTTTCCTTTTCATCATGGATAGTGACATACGCCCCCACCTCCATCATTGCCTTATCCTTTGAATTTGACCAATCATGTGAGCTTTGAGAGAGACTTGACCAGCCAAGATGGGGCGACACTGGAACTTTTTTGGGAATATTTGGGGTAGGGTCCGGGGGGACTTTGGAGGGTGCTCTTAGCATCGCCCATTTGAACAAGCTTTAATGCCAACGAAAAGAAATTACAATATCAGACGGTCTGCACTCTTGTGAAGGGAGGTCTTCACCATCCACAAAAAACCACCCCAATGTAGTCCAGAGAGTGGTTTGGTGTACGATTGGTCGGGTTTCATTCTGATAGCTCGAGATAAATATACACTAGAATTTTTTTTTTTTTATTTCTTGAGACGTTGCTGCTGCTTAATGAATGATATTTCAATCAAGACTATTCGCCTTCTTCCTGAAAGGTTTTGAAGCAAAAATAAAATTCTCCATCTGGTTAGAACTTATTGCTGATAGTTAGTAATTAGAAACAGTATAATCATAGCATATTTATAGTAGCATATTATAATTATCCTCTAATAAAACATATTAGTTTAAAATTTTTATTCAGTAATTAATAATAATTGAGCCTAGCTGCTAAACCACCAACATTAATGATAGATAAAGTGCATTGGATTACCAAGTGCCTCCAAAGAAACATCACGCCTTAGTTAAAATAATTTTTGAGCTGAGCATCAATTTTGAAAGATTCCTGACATATAAAACTAGTTTATTAGCTCACCTGAAGCTTTTGGTCCACTAGTAGATGGCTCTGAAGTAGAAGACACAGTGGGGCATGCTTGAGGATCTTTACTGGCCTGTGCTGCTTCCTTTTTCATCATGTAAATCTCTTTCATCAGACGCAACCGTTCTTGCATCACCTTTAAAAGATAGTATATTAAGGAGCAGTTTTTTTTTCAGAGGTTGAAATCAGCAATAGCCCAAGGATACCACATCTCAAGTTTTAGGATATGGTAAAATAAGAGTCTGAGAAAAAGATATGATATGAAATTTCAGCACTTGGAAGCACCATTGACATTTAATAAAACAATTCTGTCTCCTGGACCAATCTTAGGACCATCCCCTAGAAAAATTCCATAAAGAACAAGGTAAATATATAAAAATCAAATTTTTCAATGCAAATAATTATAATTAATATAAATAATTATAGATATAATTCTAATAAATATAATTGTAATATATATATATATATATATATATATATATATATATATATATATATTCTAATATAATTATAGGACCTTAGGTCTATCTTATCCAAAAACAAGGGCGCCGGCAGAAAATCTTCCAGGGGGGGGGGGCAAACGCCAAAACATCAGCGGTGTTTGGGTGACAGGGAATATATTTCAGGAATTTTTTTTCGTATGAATGAGTTTATTTTTAAATACTTTGAGGAAAAAACTGAACTGCATGCAAAATGAAACAAAATACAGTAAATTTTAAACGACAAGGATTCCTGGTTAAGGGATCAATTTATTTAATCAATAATATATTTAATTATTATGCATCTTAAAAGAAAATCAAACTCAAATCAAAATTACAGAAAGATTTATTGCTTCCAAAGATTATAACAGATGTAGACTTGTATTTATGCAATTTCCTACGCCTTAAAATAGTCTACAGAAAGAGTAGAGATACTCAAAAATCATCCTGCCTGCATAGATACCACGTTTTGATTTTATAACGGTCATGTAAAATGTACCTCTTTCATAACATGACAATTCTTCCTCCCTCAAACTTAAATCCCTTATATATTCAGACATAAAAAAAAATAGCGAAAGAAAAACTAAATTTAAACCTACTATACAGCTGTTAAATTAATGCTCTTTCTTTTTAGTGCCCTATTCAAATCAATAAAATGAACAGGTTCACAAAACTTTCGTCACAAGATAATATTATAAAATAGTTTTTTATAAAAAAAAACAACTGGAGGTAAAAAGTGACTCGAGCCAATATTCACAAAGACTAAAAATGAAGTTCTCATTACAGTTGCTACACCGGCAGTATTGGCTTTTTATGCTGCTTCTAAATATAAAAAATTCTTTCAGTTTATGGTTACCCACCCAAAACCAAAAATCTGAGAAAATTGGCCTGATTTTTGAAAAAAAGGCGAAACACCCCCAAACAAGCAAGCAATCTTATTGAAAATCCCTTTATTAGATACATCATATCAGAGAACCCTACCATAGAGGTTTCAAGATCCAGTTTTCAAAATGTGGAATTTCGCGTTTTTTTCAGAAGAAACAGAAGAAACATCGTCGATGCATGTTAATTTGTTTTGTTTTTCACAGGGGTGATTGTATCAAACCGTAGGTCCAAGATAATTGGGTGGGAGCTCATTCAAACGTGAATTTGAAACTTATTTTTAAGTGACCATACAGTTTGGGCAAGGGGAAAGTTTTGTTTTCTTGGTATTTTAGGGCACCAAACTACGACTTTACCCCAAAGAGGACGAATTTGCAATCAATTTAAAATTCTGATAAGCTAATTGATTTAAGAGTATCAATAACTATATTTTAAGCTTCCCAGTTGCAAAAGAAGTAATGCCACATGGTGTGGTGGCAGTACTGAATTCAACCAAGTTGATTCGCTTCATTTGTAATGAAAATAGGCTACGTTTGGTGATCTGTAATTGCGTATCAGCTATAATAAGGGGGTTGAGTCATTGTTTAGGTGGGGGTACGGTAGATTCCAAAATAGTACATTCTAAAGGACAAACTGCTTCCTCTTCATGAGGCTTCAGATAAATGTTGAAAGAGGTAGGGGGAGTAGGAATTAATTAAATTGTTTCTCTATTCAGCTAATATGTTACATTCCTATATCTACCAGAACAAAGTTAGAAAATGCAAGGCAGGTCATCATAAGCGCCGTCAGGAAATTTCTTTGGGATGGCAAATACTGCTAGGAACTTAATTTTCAGTCATTTTATATGGTGTTGTTTTCTTTTTCTATTTATACGAAGTACTTTAAATTACCTTAGCATAGTTGAAAAACCTTGTTTTATTTGTTTAATCACATTTCATGAAACTGTAAAGTCTTATGAATACAATACTATTGGTAACACAGAAAAACTATCAACATTTTATTGATCTCTGTTTAGATTTTGAGTGGTAATCAAACAGATCGCGGTAGCAAACTGTGAATACGGAGCAACCCGGCTCAATAGTAATTGAAATTCTAAAAAACGGATTTTGATACCAATAGATATATCAAAAGAATTGGCTTATTATGCTGATTCCAAATATATCAGTTCCATCAAGTTTATTTTTACCCATCAAAAGCTGCGAGCCTGAGAATATTTGCCTGATTTTTGAAAAAAAGGGAGAAAGACCCTCTTGAAGTCATAGAATATTTATGGAAAACTTATCAGCAAAAATGTGGAATTCTGAAATTTTTGCCAGAAGAAAGATCACGGATGCGTGTTTATTTGTTTCTTTTTTTTCATGGGTGATAGTATCGACCCAGTGGGCCTTTCGAGATAGTGCTGATTCTAACGGAAATGAAAAGTTGTAGTACCCTTTTTAAGTGACCAAAAAAATTGGAGGGCAACTAGGCCCCCTCCTACGCTACTTTTTCCCCCAACTTAATCCGATGAAAATTTTGGGATAGCTTCTTTCTTCAGCATAGTTGAAAGGCTAACATAACTATGTCTTTAGAGATAAAATGACCCCCTACAGCCCCTGGGGAAAGGTTTTTAAGTTATAAAATTTACCTATTGTTTTATTTGTTATTGGGAAGTATGCATACATTTTTTTAGTGCTGAGGGGAGGACGAATTTTCTGCTGGATGGATTTTGCACGGGGAGAATTTTCCATGGAGAGGAAAGTTCCCAGGGGGGGGGGTGAAATTTTCATGGAGAAATTTTGCACTGGGAGTAGGCCTATTTGCCAGAATTCCAATACGAAATTTCTTTATATCTCTTGCTTTTTCTTTACCGATTCAATTTTGGCCGTGGAGATGTTAAGGATAATGGTCCGGGGCAAATTTTCGCCAGGATTGAATTGCCCAGAGGCTATTTCTGCGGGAAGGAGATTTTTCCATGGAGTAGGAGGCAAGCATCCTGGCGTTATTTAAAAAATTAGCAGAAATTAAATAAAAAAAAGTCTTTTTTCAACTGAAAGTAAAGACCAACATTAAAACTTAAAACAAACGGAAATTATTACGTATATGAGGGGAGTTGCCCCCTCCTCAGCACCTCGCTCTTTGCGCTAAAGTTTAGATTTTGCCCCAATTCTTTAAAAACAACTGAAACACAAGGATCGTTTGATTAGAACAATAGGTAACTTTTTTTGAAGGTCCAAAAAACGGTAGCTTGAAGAGCGAGGTATTGAAAAAGGGGCAACCCCCCTAATATGCGTAATAATTTATGTTCGTTTTAAGTTTTAATATTGCTCCTTACTTTCAGTTGAAAAAACTTGTTGCTTTTAATGAAGCTTAGAAACAAAACATTTTCTAAAGGCAATGGAAAAAATATGTCAATTAAAGTAAAAGTATATAAAAATGAAAAAAAGGAATTAATTGCAAAAAATACACAAAACAATAGCCTACTTACAAAACTAAGATATAAACTCCCAGCATTCAGTTCTGTTGAGCAATGCTGAAGCGTTGGACGGATGTTTTTTAACAATATCGACACTTTTGAACTTGGTTATCAAAAACCAAAATATTTAATGCCTTTAGACTCAATTATTTATAAAAAAATAACGCATTATCAAAGTAGTTTGTCCAAAGTAAAAAATTAAAACTAAAATAAAGAAAATCAAATAAAAAAATTTAATTCAACATTTTTAGAATATCAAAAACCAATATATTTGACACCTTTATACTTCAGAAGTGTAAAAAATTAAATCTTTTACAAAGAGACAACTAGATAAATAAAAACACTACTGGGAAAAAAAATAATAATAAAACACCAAAAATGTATCCGTTCAGGGAGAAAACAAAAAAATTCCCAGCATTCCGTTCAGGGGAAATATTTCTGATTATAGCTTCATATATCAGCTCATGGGTAGGCTACTCTTGCAATGCAAGCAAAAGTCAACGGCATATTTTTTACCGAAATTGCCCTTTATTAAGTTGTATTCCTTGTGTTTTCTATAATTAAACGAACTTGCTTGTGTAGCCTACTAATAGCTGCACTAATTACTATTAAACAAATACATATTTAGGATCACCATAAAAAGCTGATTCTTTGATTGAATGTTATCAATAGTTAGGCTCTGACAATTTCGTTATTGACAAGGATCGTTATTTAGTTACTACTAATTACTATGAAGAATTTGATTTTTTTTTTTTTTTTACTGCAAACAAATCATATATAAAAAATGTTTATGGAAAAATGGAAACGGGTCACCCAGTCACAAATTATAACTTATGTTTTCCTTATTAAGGGTCTAAATCTATTGGCAGGCAGCCAACAATGGCGCAACACAATTTTTTTCCATGTTTTCTCCCTATTTTGATATTTTCTCTTTGGTTTGCTTATAATTACTTTACAAACCCAAATTTCCGGGGTGGACCATGTCCCCCCCCCCCTTTGTCGGCACCCATGCCTGAAAACCGCAATCTTCTCAGATTTTTCTTTCGGTTGTTTCAAAATTACGAAGTTTTAGGACACTGCAACATTTTTGTCAGGTGAAAAAAAAGCAAAACTCATTAGTTAAAAGACAATCCAATTTTTCAGCAAAAGTTATAGCATTAATAATATGTTGCTTTCCAAACACTTTCCACTATCATCAAAAGCTGAATAGCTGCATATGGAGGCCTTTTTCATTAAAGATTGAACTGCCGATTTTTCCTTTTCTGCAAATTTTATTACTACTACTACCAAAAACTGAATAGCTGCATATAGAGGGCTTTTTCATTAAAGGTTGGATTGCCTAGTTTTCTCTTTCTTTAAATTTTATGGCCACTACTACCAAAAACCGATTAGCTGCATATGGAGGCCTTTTTCATTAAAGATTGAACTGCCGATTTTTCATTTTCTGCAAATTTTATTACTACTACTACCAAAAACTGAATAGCTGCATATGGAGGGCTTTTTCATTAAAGGTTGGATTGCCTAGTTTTCTCTTTCTTTAAATTTTATGGCCACTACTACCAAAAACCGATTAGCTGCATATGGAGGCCTTTTTCATTAAAGATTGAACTGCCGATTTTTCCTTTTCTGCAAATTTTATTACTACTACTACCAAAAACTGAATAGCTGCATATGGAGGGCTTTTTCATTAAAGGTTGGATTGCCTAGTTTTCTCTTTCTTTAAATTTTATGGCCACTACTACAAAAAACAGATTAGCTGCATATGGAGGCCTTTTTCATTAAAGATTGAACTGCCGATTTTTCATTTTCTGCAAATTTTATTACTACTACTACCAAAAACTGAATAGCTGCATATAGAGGGCTTTTTCATTAAAGGTTGGATTGCCTAGTTTTCTCTTTCTTTAAATTTTATGGCCACTACTACCAAAAACTGAATATGGAGTCCTTTTTCATTAAAGATTGAGTTGCCGAAATTCCTTTTCTGTAAATTTTATGGCCACTACGACCAAAAATTGAATAGCTGCATATGCCATATGCAGCTATATTATAATCCATATTATGGAGGCCTTCTTGGTTGGAGATTGAATATGCGATTTTTCCTTTCTGTAAATTTTATGGCCACTACTACCAAAAACTGAATAGCTGCATATGGAGGCCTTTTTATATTAAAGACTGAATAGCCGATTTTTTTTCTGTAAATTTTATGGCCACTACTACCAAAAACTGAATAGCTGCATATGGAGGCCTTCTTCATTAAAGATTGAATTGCCTATCTTTCCTTTTCTGTAAATTTTATGGCAACTACAACCAAAAACTGAATAGCTGCATATGGAGGCCTTTTTCATTAAAGACTGAATAGCCGATTTTTTTTTCTGTAAATTTTATGGCCACTACTACCAAAAACTGAATAGCTGCATATATAGTCCTTTTTCATTAAAGATTGAGTTGCCGATTTTTCCTATTCTGTAAATTTTATCGCTACTACTACCAAAAATTGAACAGCTGCATATGCCATATGCAGCTATATTATAATCCATATTATGGAGGCCTTCTTGGTTGGAGATTGAATTGGCGATTTTTACTACTACCAAAAATTGAATAGCTGCATATGGAGGCCTTTTTCATTAAAGACTGAATAGCCGATTTTTTTCTGTAAATTTTATGGCCACTACTACCAAAAACTGAATAGCTGCATATGGAGGCCTTTTTCATTAAAGACTGAATAGCCGATTTTTTTTCTGTAAATTTTATGGCCACTACTACCAAAACTGAATAGCTGCATATGGAGGCCTTTTTCATTAAAGATTGAATTGCCAATTTTCCCTTTTCTTTAAATTTTATGGCCACTACTACCAAAAACTACATAGCTGTATATGGAAGCCTTTTTCATTAAAGATTGAATTGCCAATTTTTCCTTTTCTTTAAATTTTATGGCCACTCCTACCAAAAACTGCATAGCTGTATATGAAAGCCTTTTTCATTAAAGATTGAACAGCCGACTTTTTTTCTGTAAATTTTATGGCCACTACTACCAAAAACTGAATAGCTGCATATGGAGTCCTTTTTCATTAAAGATTGAGTTGCCGATTTTTCCTTTTCTGTAAATTTTATGGCCACTACTACCAAATATTGAATAGCTGCATATGCTATATGCAACTATATTATAATCCATATTATGGAGGCCTTCTTGGTTGGAGATTGAATTGGCGATTTTTCCTTTCTGTAAATTTTATGGCCATTACTACCAAAAACTGAATAGCTGCATATGGAGGCCTTTTTCATTAAAGACTGAATAGCCGATTTTTTTTTCTGTAAATTTTATGGCCACTACTACCAAAAAATGAATAGCTGTATATGGAGGCCTTTTTCATTAAAGATTGAATTACCAATTTTCCCTTTTCTGTTAATTCTATGGCCACTACTACCTAAAACTGAATAGCTGCATATGGAGGCCTTTTTCATTAAAGATTGAATTGCCAATTTTCCCTTTTCTGTAAATTTTATGGCCACTACTACCAAAAACTGCATAGCTGTATATGGAAGCCTTTTTCATTAAAGATTGAATTGCCAATTTTTCCTTTTCTGTAAATTTTATGGCAACTACTACCAAAAACTGAATAGCTGCATATGGAGGCCTTTTTCATTAAAGACTGAATAGCCGATTTTTTTTTCTGTAAATTTTATGGCCACTACTACCAAAAACTGCATAGCTGTATATGGAAGCCTTTTTCATTAAAGATTGAATTACCGAATTTTTCCTTTTCTGTAAATTTTATGGCCACTACTACAAAATACTGCAAAGCTGTATATGGAAACATTTTTCATTAAAGATTGAATTGTCGATTTTTCCTTTTCTGTAAATTTTATGGCTACTACCAAAACCTGCATAGCTGTATATGGAGGCCTTTGTCATTAAAGATTGAATTGCCGGTTTTTCCTTTTCTGTAAATTTTATGGCCACTACCACCAAAAACTGCATAGCTGTATATGGAAGCCTTTTTCATTAAAGATTGAACTGTCGATTTTTTCCTTTTCTGTAAATTTTATGGCTACTACCAAAACCTGCATAGCTGTATATGGAGGCCTTTTTCATGAAAGATTGAATTGCCGATTTTTCCTTTTCTGTAAATTTTATGGCAACTACTACAAAAAACTGAACAGCTGCATATGGAGGCCTTTTTCGTTAAAGATTGAATTGCCAATTTTCTCTTTTCTGTTAATTTTATGGTCACTACTACCAAAAACCGATTAGCTGCATATGGAGGCCTTTTTCATTAAAGATTGAATTGCCGATTTTTCCTTTTCTGTAAATTTTACGGCCACTACTACCAAAAACTGAACAGCTGCACATGGAGGCCTTTTTCGTTAAAAATTGAATTGCCAATTTTCCCTTTTCTATTAATTTTATGGCCACTACTACCAAAAACCAAATAGCTGCATATGGAGGCCTTTTTCATTAAAGATTGAATTGCCGATTTTTCCTTTTCTGTAAATGTTATGGCCACTACTACCAAAAACTGCATAGCTGTATATGGAAGCCTTTTTCATTAAAGATTGAATTGCCGATTTTTCCTTTTCTGTAAATTTTATGGCAATTACTACCAAAAACTGAATTGCTGCATATGGAGGCCTTTTTCATTACAGACTGAATAGCCGATTTTTTTCTGTAAGTTTTATGGCCACTACTACCAAAAACTGAATAGCTGCATATGGAGGCCTTTTTCATTAAAGATTGAATTGCCGATTTTTCCTTTTCTGTAAATTTTATGGCCACTACTACCAAAAACTGCTTAGCTGTATATGGAAGCCTTTATCATTAAAGATTGAATTGCCGATTTTTCCTTTTCTGTAAATTTTATGGCAACTACTACCAAAAACTGAATAGCTGCATATGGAGGCCTTTTTCATTAAAGATTGAATTGCCAATTTTCCCTTTTAAGTTAATTTTATGGCCACTACTACCAAAAACTGAATAGCTGCATATGGATGCCTTCCATAGGCAGCGCGCCAGCGCTGCCTAAGTAAATACGATGTGGGCACAATGTGTTTTTTTTCTCCCTACCGGACACTTCGTATCGAAGGAGTTGTCATAGAAACTTCAAAAAGGGCTCATTCGATTGGAAATTAAAGTGGCTTGTGCCCTTTTTAAGAGTCAAAAGTATTTGGAGGGCAACTAGCCCCCCCCCCCAAACCCATCAGTACCTCAAACCCCTCCAATCAAACTTTGGAGACAGCCATTTTGTTCAGCATAGTTGGTTACCAGATAGAAAATATATTTTTTAGGAGGACACTCCCCCACAACTCTCAGGGCAAGGGTTTTATGTTATGCCCTGGGGGCATATAAGGATTTTATAGAAGGCGTTGTCGTAAAAACTTAAAAAAAGGCTCAATCGATTGGAAATTCAAAGGGCTAGTGCCCTTCTTAATAGCCGAAAGTGATTGGAGGGCAACTATTCCCAATCATTCCCTGAAGCACATCCAATCAAAATTTTGAGATAACCATTTTGTTCAGCGTAGTTGATTCCAGATAGAAAATATATTTTTGAGGAGGACACTCCCCCAAAGCCCTCAGGGCCAGGGTTTTAAGTTATGGCCTGGGGGCATATAAGGTTTTTAAAGAAGGCGTTGTCGTAGAAACTTCAAAAAGGCTCAATCGATTGGAAATTCAAACGGCTAGTGCCCTTTTAATAGTCGAAAGTAATTAGGGGGGGGGGGGGGACCTAGCCCCCTCCTCCACGAAAATCATACCCCCAAACACATCCAATAAAAACTTTTAGATAGCCATTTTGTTCAGCGTAGTTGATTTCCAGATAGAAAAAACCCTCAGGGCAAGGATTACAAGTTATGCCCTGGGGGCATATAAGGTTTTTATTGAAATCTTGAAAAAGGGCTCATTCGATTTGAAATTCAAAGAGCTAGCACCCTCTTTAATAATCGAAAGTGATTTTGAAAGAGGGGGGTTAGGGGAACTAACCCCCCTCTCAAGCCCACCTTTCCCCAGACACATCCAATTAAAATTTTTAGATAGCCATTTTATTCTACGTAGTTGAAAGTTTTGGAAATTAGATCTTTAAGGATGACAACCCCTCCCCCACAGCCCTCAGGGCAAGGGTTGTAAGTTATACCCTGGGGGCATATAGAGTTTTTATTGAAAGCGTTGTCGTTGAAACTACAAAAGGGCTCATTCAATTGGAAATTGAAAGGACTAGTGCCTTTTTTAATAGTTGAAAGTGATTGGAAAGCAACTAACGCCCCTCTCACGCCCACCATTTTCCAAAACACATCCAGTCAAAATTTTGAGATATCCATTTTGTTCAACGTGGTTGAACGTTCTTGAAATTAGGTCTTTTAGGATGATAACCCCCTCAGAGCCCTGAGTGCAAGGGTTGTAAGTTATGCCCTGTGGGCATATAAGGTTTATATTGAAAGTTGTTGTATAAATCATAGGCAGCGTGATCGCGCTGCCTAAGTAAAGAACGGGGACACCGGAGAACGGGACAAGAAACGGGGACTAAGTGAAGAGGAAGACACTCCCCCACAACCCTCAGGGCAAGGGTCGAAAGTGATTGGAAAGCAACTAACACCCCTTCCACGCCCAGCATTTCCCCAAACACATCCAATAAAGATTTTGAGATAGTCATTTTGTTCTACGCACTTGAAAGTTTAGGAAATTATACCTTTGAGCAGGACACTCCCCCCAGAGTCTTCAGGGCAAGGGTTATAATTTATGGCCTGGGGGCATATAAGGTTTTTATTGAAATCTTTGTTGTAGAAACTTGAAAAGGGGCTCTTTCGATTGGAAATTCAAAGGGCTAGTGCCCTTTTTAATAGCCAAAAGTGATTTGAGGGCAACTGACCCCCCTCTCACGCCCATCTTTTCTCCAAACACATCCAATCAATATCTTAGATAGCCATTTTATTCAACGTAGTTGAAAGTTTTGGAAATTAGGTCTTTAAGATTACAATAATTAACCAATTAAAACTCAAAACGAGCAGAAATTAACATAAGTTGGGCGCAAAACCCTTATGCCTTCGCAATTTGCACTTTACTGAAAAAATACAAATGACTGTGCATTGTCAGTTTAATATACATATACTGAAATTTAGTAATCAAAATGTTAATATTACTTGATTTATTAAAGATATAAAAGTAAAAACATTTATATTTTTTCAGTAAAGTCCAAATTTTGTTCTGGCCTTGGGAAGGCCTAGGGGTTTTGAGCCCAACTTATGTTAATTTCTGCTGGTTTTGAGTTCGACTCGGTTAATTATTGTAATTTCTGTTCGTTTTGGGTTTCATTTGTTTATCGATGCTGATTTGTAGTAGTTTCACGCTTGGTAAATTATTTGATTTTATTTTTGCTCATTTTTTGTTAAATGGAGTTCTTTACTTTTCTTTGTAAAACTTATTTTGTGGAAAGTTTTTTTTAAATTAATTTCATTAAAGATTGAATCGGCGATTTTTATTGCCAATACTACCAAAAATTGAATAGCTGAATATGAAGGCCTTTTTCATTAAAGATTGAATTGCCAATATTTCATAAAATTTAAGATAAATATTGTTGCATATGTTTCCGATTCAAAAAACTGGTTTTCGCTTTCACTGTCCTTGGTTGTTTAGGAGTTAAAACTCACTAGTGCCACTGACGGTGCAACATTACCCAGGGCTGCCACAGGTTCAAGGACTCGAAAATAGGGTATTTTTTGGGCAGATAGAGGGACCTTTAGGGCCCTTCTTGACACATAAGAAAGGACCAATTAGGACCTGGTCCGGCTGTTGTTTACCATATAAGTGACACTATCATATTTGATATTCAAGCTGATCTCTCATTAATCTTAACTTTTATTAATAAACTTTACTCAAATCTCACACCAGGATGGTCAGCCATGTAGCCAACAACCTTGCAAAAAGGAACTTTTAGAGACCTTCTCCAGTTTTAGGGACCTTATTACCCAATTACCAGTTACCCATTACCAAGCCAGGACCAATTATCAAGACCAATTACCCAGGGCTGCTAAAGGTTCAAGGACTAAGAAATAGGACCTTTTTTGGGCGGAAAAAGGGACTTATAGGGCCCTTCCTGACACATAAGGAAGGACCAATTAGGAACTGGTCCGGCTGTTGTTTACCATATAAGTGACACTATTTTATTTGATATTCAAACTGATCTCTTATAAATCTTAACTTTTATTAATAAACTTAACTCAAATCTCACACCAGGATGGTCAGCCATGTAGCCAACAACATTGCAAAAAGGAACTTTTAGGGACCTTCTCCAGTTTTAGGGACCTTATTACCCAATTACCAGTTACCCATCACCCAGCCAGGATCAATTACCAGGACCAATTACCCAGGGCTGCCAAAGGTTCAAGGACTCAAAAATAGGGCCTTTTAGGGGCGGAATAAGGGACAAATAGGGCCCTTCCTGACTCATAAGAAAGGACCAATTAGGAACTGGTCGGGCTGTTGTTTACCATATAAGTGACACTATCATATTTGATATTCAAACTGATCTCTCATGAATCTGAACTTTATTAATAAACTTAACTCGAATCTCACACCAAGATGGTCAGCCATGTAGCTAACAACTTTGCAAAAAGGAACTTTAAGGGACCTTCTCCAGTTTTAGAGACCTTATTCCGAAATTACCAGTTACCCATTACCCAGCCAGGACCAATTACCAGTATCTTTGGGCGGAAAGAGGGACTTCTAGGGCCTTTCCTGACACATAAGAAAGGACCAATTAGGACCTGGTCCGGCTGTTGTTTACCATATAAGTGACACTATCATATTTGAAATTCAAACTGATCTCTCACGAATCTTAACTTTTATTAATAAACTTAACTCAAATCCCACACCAGGATGGTCAACCATGTAGCCAACAACCTTGCAAAAAGGAACTTTTAGGGACCTTCTCCGGTTTTAGGGACCTTATTGCCCAATTACCAGTTACCCATTACCCAGCCAGGACCAATTACCAGGATCAATTACCCAGGGCTGCCAAAGTTTCAAGGACTCAAAATAGGGCCTTTTTAGGCTGAAAGAGGGACTTATAGGGCCCATCCTGACACATAAGAAAGAACCAATTAGGACCTGGTCCGGCTGTTGTTTACCATATGTGACGCTATCATATTTGAAATTCAAACTGATCTCTCATGAATCTTAACTTTTATTAATAAACTTGACTCAAATCTCACACCAGGATGGTCAGCCATGTAGCCAACAACCTTGCAAAAAGGAACTTTTAGGTATCTTACCCAGTTCTAGGGACCTTATGGTAGCTCTCCATTACCCTAAAGAATAAAGATAACCATAGAAATATGAATATAGAATACAGTTATGAAACCTTTTCTTTTTCTTTGTTTCCCTTATTTTTGGGGGTGGGCTGGGGGGAGCTTCCTGAATAGTTGAAGCTTTGATAGGAATAGACATAACTTATATAATACATATAATTGCGGAATTACTCTCAAACTGGCTTAGGGCACCCCCACCCGACTCATCAAAAAATTGTGTCATAACAATACACGTTCAAGTATATTTGACCTCTCTCTCCAATAAAAATTATCTGATCCCCATTCATTACCCACCCCTCCGAGGTGGACCTATGCGTATCTGTGATGAAAATCATACAAATGAAGAACTCACCAATGCAGGATTCATCTTGGCTATTTTCGAAGGAGGTTCCTCTAAAGGTGCCAGATTGTAGCCAGTGTGAGCGAGCCGTTTTTTGCTCATTGAAGATTCTACAGCAATTTGTGGTGTTTCTTGAACTTGTGCCTAAAAATTATAACTAGTTAATAAGAATACACAACAACTAGACAACATTATGTCAAAATTATTTATATTGCACAAGCTTTTTCTTCAACTAAACGTTCTCTAGATCAAACACAACATGAAATTAGTATTATCAGGCACGTAAAACACGTGATATGCTGCAAGTCCTCCATTTCTAGGCTTAATTTCTTATCAGCATTTGTTTGAGGTGATTCGTAGAGGGTTTTGATGAGGTAGCTTCTTCAGGAAAAAAAATTCCAAATAGATATGTTGCACCAAAATCAGAGCTGGTTACAGGTTTGTCTTATAGCAACCCGTTAAAGCTTAAAGAGCTAAAAACTTCATACAGAGAGGTAACCTACAGTTTGAAACTTAGAAAAGTGGGTCTTTTAGTGGATTATGATAACCATTTCATGAAATAATATTACAACCCATGCCCTGAGGGCTGTGAGGGGGTTGTCATTCTCAAAAACCTAATTTTCAGAACTTTAAACTACGTTAAACAAAACGGCTATCTCAAAATTATGATTGGATGTGTTTGGGGAAATGATGGTGTGAGAGGGGCGTTAGTTGCTCTCCAATCACTTTCAACTATTTAAAAAGGCACTAGCCCTTTCAATTTCCAATCGAATGAGCCTTTTGAAGTTTCTACGATAACGCTTTCAATAAAAAACCTTATATGCCCCCAGGGCATAGCTTACAACCCTTGCCCTGAGGGCTGGGGCGGGGCGGGGGGAGGGTCGAAGACCTAATTTCCAGAACTTTCAACTACGTTGAAGAAAATTGGTATCTCAAAATTCTGATTGGATGTGTTTGGGGAAATTATAAGAGGGGGGTTAGCTGCCCTCCAATCCCTTCCGACTATTAAAAAGGGAAGTAGCCCTTCCAATTTCCAATCGAATGAGCCCTTTTTGATGTTTTGATGACAACGCTTTCTATAAAAACCGTATATGCCCCAGGGCATAACTTACAACCCTTCCCCTGAGGGCTGTGAGGGGGTTGTCATCCTCAAAGACATAATTTCCGGACCTTTCAACTACGTTGAACAAAATTTTCATCTCAAAATTTTGATTGGATGTGTTTGGGGAAATAGTGGACGTGGAAGGGGTATTAGTTGCCTTCCAATCACTTTCCACTATATAAAAAGGGCACAGGCCACTCCAATTTCCAATCGAATGAGCCCTTTTCGAAGTTTCTACGACAACTCCTTTGCTATGAAGTGCCCTGGTCTAAAGAAAAAATAAATAAATAATACATTGTACTAACATCATTCTGTACTTAGGCAGCACGATTGCGCTGCCTATGATAACTATTTTCCAAATTTATTTTCATATAGATTTCCCACATCTATACCCTCCTTAGCTTAATTTAGTATTTTAGATATTCTCATCTTAACTTCCAACAATGGATATACTTAGCACAGCGTCCCTTGGGTGTGTCCCTTCAAAAGGGCCAATAAACAAAAACCTAGGTTCAACAAAAGTGAAGGAACTTATTTCAGCACAAAATTTACTCCTTTCCCCGTTTCTTGTTTTCTTTTTTCTAACTTAGATCAGTAAATGAAAATACAACATTTTGAGTAAGAAAACCAGCAAACAAAAATATTAATGTCTATTTTCTTGCTCTATTCTGATTGTTACAAAGCATTTTCCCTCTTTTTATCAGCAGCAGGTAATTTGTTTCCTTGAATTTTCCACTGTCTAAAACTAAAAACCTAAAAATGAATTTGGACTTCAGGTGCCCCCGCCCCCCGAAGGTGAAAAAATCTTACTTTTGATTAACAGCAAGCACTTTGTATGGTGCTGGTTAATATCCCAGGAATATTTTATAGCAGACTCCTTTCTCCATCAGACTCCATGAGCTATCCATCTTTTCTAAGCTTCAAGGAGTCTAATTTAGACTCTTGGGTAAAATTTTCTGGTCCTGGTTCCAATTTCTGAAATACTTTATAGCATTCACCTATGAGTAGTTCATAATTTAAAACTAAAAAGCAGAGGAGTCTGAAGGCAAAAGAAGTCCTATTTAGACTCCAGGTGTTCTCTTTCTGAGATTACCTGCTCTCTTTGAAGGCAAAAGGAGTCTAATTTACATTCCAGGTGCCCTCTTTCTGAGGCCACCTGCCCTCTTTCTGAGGCCACCTGCCCTCTTTGAAGGCAAAAGGATCTAATTTAGACTCCAGGTACTCTCTTTCTGATATTACCTGCTCTCTTTAAAGGCAAAAAGAGTCCAATTTAGACTCCATGTTCTCTGTTTCTGAGATCACCAGCTCTCTTTGAATGCAAAAGGATTCTTATTTAGACTCCGGGTACTCTCTTTCTGAGATCACCTGTCCTCTTTGAAGGCAAAAGGATCTAATTTAGACTCCAGGTACTCTCTTTCTGAGATCAGCTGCTCTCTTTGAAGGCAAAAGGAGTCCAATTTAGACTCCGGGTGCTCTCTTTCTAAGATCACCTGCTCTCTTTGAAGGCAAAAGGAGTCCAATTTAGACCCCGGGTGCTCTCTTTCTGAGATCATCTGCTCTCTTTCAAGGTAAAAGGAGTCTAATTTAGACTCCATTTGCTCTCTTTCTGAGATCACATGCTCTCTTTGAAGGCAAAAGATGTTTAAGTTAGACTCCAGGTGCTCTCTTTCTGAGATCACCTGCTCTCTTTGAAGGCAAAAGGAGTCCAATTTAGACCCCGGGTGCTCTCTTTCTGAGATCATCTGCTCTCTTTCAAGGTATAAGGAGTCTAATTTAGACTCCATTTGCTCTCTTTCTGAGATCACATGCTCACTTTGAAGGCAAAAGATGTTTAAGTTAGACTCCAGATACTCTCTTTCTGAGATCACCTGCTCTCTTTGAAGGCAAAAGGAGTCCAATTTAGACTCCAGGTACTCTCTTTCTGAGATCACCTGCTCTCTTTCAAGGCAAAATGAGTCTAATTTAGGCTCCAGATACTCTCTTTCTAATGATGCAGGAAAATTGAATTTTTGATGAAAATCAAGCACTGTTTTTCATTCTGGTTTATACTCTAGAAGCATTGTTTATAGTATTCTTCCATGAACTGTTCATTATTTAAAAATAATAACAGATTAAAGCGGAATGGAGTCAAATTAGGACTCAAAGTGCTCATTTTTTAAAGATATGAAAATAACTTACCATTTGATTAGTGGCAGGTGCTTTGTTTGGCTCGGGTTTATATTCTTGAAATATTTTATAGCATTCTTCCATGAGGTGTTCATTATTTAAATCTTCTTCTTCTAAATCTTCAAATATGTCATCAAGTTCTTCCAACATTGACAAATCTGGGAAATAATCATCCCCTACTTCTTGGACTGGTGAAGTTTGATCACTGGATTCATTCTCCTTTGTTGTCCCTTCTTTCTTTTCGCTTCCTTTTTTGTGCTTATCACTTTTATAATCTCTTTCACTAATTTTGCCACCAACTTCCCTATCATTTGAACGTCTTTTTTCTTTTGGCTCTCTTTCTTGTAATTTTTCGTCTGTATGCCAGGGTTCTTGATCTAAATCTTTATGTTTCTGTCCCCTACCTTGAGATGATTTTCGTTCTCTATCTTTGGATGATTTTCTATGTATGTCCTTAGGCAATTTCTTATCTTTTTCTTTGGATGATTTTCTGTCTTTATTTTTGGATGATTTTCTGTCTTTATCTTTGGATGATTTTCTGTCTTTATCTTTGGATGACTTTCTCTCTTTATCCTTAGATGATTTGCCTTCCCTGTCTTTTGATGATTTTCGTTCTCTGTCTTTAGTAGAGTCTTTTACTTTTCGTTTTTATTCACTAGTTCCACGTTTTTTTCGATCTTTGGTTCTACCCTTTCTTTCTTCACTTTTAGATCTGTCATGTTTTTTTTTATGTTTATTTGATGCTCTCTTTTCTTTATGATGCCTTTTTTCTCGACTGCTTGATCTTGACTGTTCTTTTTTCTTTATTTTATTGCTATCACTTTTTCTTTCATCAGATACAGTCCTTTCTCTCTTCTTATTTTGCTCTCTCGAATTCTTCTCTAATCTTTCTTTGTCGTCTTTAGTTTCAGCTTTTTCTTGAGCTTCTTCAAATAATTTTGCTCTTTCAATCGTTGTGCTAGACACTTCACTCTCATTTTGAGGCACAGATACAGATAGCTGAGTCTTCTGTTTGATTGTTTTCGTAGGGTTATATTCCTCAAATGCTTTTGACTTTGATGGAATATATTTGTTATCTTCCTTAACATTTGGCAATTCATACTTTGCATCAGCCTTTTCTTCTCTTTCATCATATTCCTTCCTAGAGGGCTTATAATCCAAACAGTATGAAGTCTTATCTAAAATAGGAGTATATGACCCTTGGGCAGGAATGATTTTGCTTGGTTGATAATTTGATTGGATTTTAACTTCTTTTGTAGGACCATATGTCTCTTGAATCTTTTCTGGGAGACTTTTAGATTTCTCAACAGTTTCTTCATCTTCATCACTACTAAACTTTGGTTCAACTTCATCTTTGATTGAGCTAGGTTTATAAGCTGAGTCAAAACTACCGTATTTATCACTACTATAATCACTAACAGTATACACATCAGCAATATTGGCACTACCTGATGTTTTTGCTTTTTCTAGTAGTTTTATTGGAGTTGGATTATATGCAGGTACATGAGGAGGGATTGTGTATTTTCGAGGAGCTGGAGAGAAGGACTGAAAAGGAGCCGTTTGTTCTACAACTGAATTTTTTACAGTTGTTTGGATAACCTGTTGGAATTGGCGAACATCTAAGGACCGAATAAGTTCGTCATTCTCAGACAAAACTCGTTTTACAGCCTGTGAAACTAGGTCTTCTATACTTGTTCCAGGAGTTTGGACATTTCTATGAGAAGTTGAAATTGCAGGAACAGAAAGCCCTGAAAGAACAAAAAATTTACCATGGAACTACAACTTAAAAATAAATAGGGTGCTAAAGCTAGCTTTTTTTTATAAAGTGCCACAGCTCAGCAAGTATATGCCCCCCCCCCTTCCGTAAATTATTGTTTTTTTGGGGGTTTTGGTTCCCAAAACTAATAAATAAACATCTCCTAAACAAAAAAAAACCACAGGAGGTATCTAATCTGTACAGAAAACAGGAAAAAGCAATAAAAAAAAGAAAAACAGAGAAACAAGAAAGACAGGAGATAAGAAAGTTGTGCCAATGGCACAGAAAAACAGGAAAAAGAAAGAAAAACAAACAAAAACAAAGAAACAGGAAAAACGGAAGATAGCAAAGTTTGGCCGGGAGCCAGCCCCCCACCCCCTGAAAATATCCCCCCCTGCGTAATTAATACATAATACAAATAATACATAATTTTTTATTCTGATTCGAAATATAGAAATTCATTAAGTTTAAAGCTACCAATTAAAAGCTACAGGCTTGAGAAAAGTTATCTCATTTTCGAAAAATCCTGAAAATTATGATTTTGCTTCAAAGAGAACCAAGTTGCAATCAATTGAAAATTCTGAGAATACCAGAATACAGATTTAAAAGTATGAAAAAAATATGTATTGAGCTTCCAGCTGCAAAGGAAGTAATGCCACATGGTGGCTCATTCGTCAGTAAAGTCACGTAGTTCATGCAAGACAAATTGTTAATATGGACATTTATCTTAATGCTAGATTTAACTCAGTTGACTCAAATGATTTTTCATGAAATCAAGTGCCCTAAAAAGGTATCAGGTAATATAAAGGAGGGGTAGTGGGTCATTGTGTCGGCTGGGGGGTGCTATATATCCAAGAGAGCACATTTCAATGCCCAAACCGTCTATTTCTCCATGAACCTTTAGATAAATGCACGAAAGGGTCTAGGGGGGAGTTAATCTATCATCTCCCTTCATTTAGATCCAGCCTGGATAAGGGTGCTGTGGGCAGATGCCTTGCTTTTTATTACACAATACGTTTCCTATATTTACTAATCAAAAAAAATTTTGCACAAAATAAGTTTTTACAAAAAAAGTAAAGAACTCAATTAAACCAAAAATGACCAAAAATAGAATCAAATAATCTACAAAGCCTACCATTACCACAGATAAGTATCAATGAATGAATGACACCCAAAACAAACATAAATTGAAATAAGTCAAACTCAAAACGAGCAGAAATTAATTTGAGTAGGGTTCTAAACCCTATGCTTTCTAAAAGCCAGAATAAAATTTGTACTTCACTGAGAAAAATTCTTTTAAATGTTTTCACTTTTGTAACTTTAAGAAATAAAAAATTAATTAAGATTTTAACGAATAAATATCAGCATATGTATACTAAACTGACAATGCCCATTTTTTTCAGTAAATTCATTTGAGTTTTTTTCAGTAAAGTACAAATTATATTCTGGCTTCTAGAAAGCATAGGGTTTCGTTTTTACCAGATTTCTACTTCTCTTGATGATAACGAACAGGACCAGCGTCCAGCCAGCAAATCGCAAAGTTTCTACCTCATCAATAGGTAGAATATCTTGTAGATAAAAATGGGATTTGAGGAAGACTGATAAAAAAAAATAAGTATTTCTGGTCAACATTGATTGCGTCGGTATTCTCTTATAGGTGAGACGCCGGGGACTAGTGGTAATGTAATAGCAGTGGTAGCATAGATATATTAAACCTTATAATAAAAACCTTATATGTCCTCAGGAAATAACTTGCAAACCTAGCATTGAGGGTTGTGGGGGGAGGGGGGTGTCATCCTCAAAGACCTAATTTCCAGAACTTTAAACTACGTCAAACAAAATGGCTATCTAAAATTTTTGATTGGATGTGTTTGGGGAAATGGTGGGCGTGAGAGGGTGGTTAGTTGCCCTCAAATCACTTCCGACTATTAAAAAGGGCACTAGCCATTTCAATTTCCAATCGAATGAGCTCTTTTTGAAGTTTCTTCGACAACTCTTTCCATAAAAACCTTATATGCTCCCAGGGTATAACTTACAATCCTTACCCTGAGGGCCGTGGGGGGGGGGGGGGGGTTATCATCCTCAAAGACCTTATTTCCAGAGTTTTCAACTACGTTGAACAAAATAGATATCTCAAAATTGTACTAGGATGTGTTTGGGGAAATGGTGGGCGTGAGAAGGAGTTTAATTGCCCTCCAATCACTTTCAACTATTAAAAAGGGTAGTAGCCCTTTCAACTTCCAATCGAATGAGCTCTTTTTGAAGTCTCTACGAAAACGCTTTCTATAAAAACCTTATATGCCCCGAGGGCATAACCTACAACCCTTGCCCTGAGGGGTGTAGGGGGGTGGTCATCCTCAAAATCATAACTTCCAGAACTTTCAACTACGTTGAACAAAATGGCTATCTCAAAATTTTAATTGAATGTGTTTGGGAAAATGGTGGGCGTGAGAGGGGGGTTAGTTGCTCTCCATTCACTTTCGACTATTAGAAAGGGCACTAGCCCTTTCAATTTCCAATCGAATGAGCTCTTTTTGAAGTTTCCTCGACAATTCTTTCTATAAAAACCTTATATGCCCCCAGGGTATAACTTATAACCCTTACCCTGAGGGCCGTGGGGAAGTTATCATCCTCAAAGACCTTATTTCCAGAATCTGAACTTTCAACTACGTTGAATAAAATTGATATCTCGAAGTTCTGATTGGATGTGTTTGGGGAAATGTTGGGCGTGAGAGGGGGTTTAGATACCTTCCAATCACTTTCGACTATTAAAAAGGGCAGTAGCCCTTTCAACTTCCAATTGAATGAGCCCTTTTTGAATTCTCTACAAAAACGCTTTCTATAAAAACCTTATATGCCCCAAAGGCATAACTTAAAACCCTTGCCCTGAGGGGTGTGGGGGGGGCGGGGGGTTGGTCATCCTCAAAATCATAATTTCCAGAACTTTCAACAACTTCGAACAAATTGATATCAAAGAACTTTAATTAAATGGGTCTGAGGACAGGGTAGGCTTGATAGGGGGATATGTGTATCTTAAATCGCTTCTTATTATTAAAAATGACCCCAATTCTACCAAAATCTAAACAAAGGAGCCCTTAATGAAGTTTCTACTACAACACTTTCAATCAAAACTTTATATGTTCCCAGGGTATGAGTTATAACCCTTGCTCTGACGGCTTTGAGGGGGTTGTCATCCTAAAAGAACCAATTTCCAGGACTTTTAACTATGTGGAACAAAATCATTATCTCAAAACTTTGATGGGGAGTGTGTGAGAAAATGGTGCGCGTGAGAGGGGGGTTAGTTGCCCTCCCATTACTTTCAACTATTAAAAAGGGCAGTAGCAGTTTCAATTCTCAATCGAATGAACCCTTTTTGAAGTTTTACGACAACGCTTTCTATAAAAACCTAGTACGCCCCCCGGGCATAGCTTACAACCCGTGTCCTGAGGGCCTTGGGGGGTTGCCATCCTCAAAGACATAATTTCCAGAACTTTCAACTAAGTTGAAAAAATGGCTATCTCAAAATTTTTGTTGTATGTGTTGGAAAATGGTGGGCAAGAGAGGGGGGTTAGTTGCCCGCCAATTACTTTCGACTATTAAAAATGCCACTTGCCATTTCAATTTCCAATGGAATAAGCCCTTTTTGAAGTTTCTATGGCAACACTTTCTATAAAAACCTTATATGCCCCCAGGGCATAGCTTATAACCCTTGCCCTGAGGGATGTGGGGAGGGGGGTTGTCATCCTTAAAGACCTAATTTCCAAAACTTTCGACTACGTTGAGCAAAATGGCTATCTAAAATTTTCATTGTATGTGTTTGGGGAAAAGATGGGCGTGAGAAGGGGGTTAGCTGCCCTCCAATCATTTTCGACTATCAAAAAGGGCACTAGCCCTTTCAATTTTCAATCGAATGTGCCCTTTTTCAAGTTTTTAAGACAAAGCTTTCAATAAAAACCTTATATGACCCAGGGTATACCTTATAACCTTTGCCCTGAAAGCTCTGAGGGGGTTATCATCCTCAAACACCTAATTTCTAGAACTTTCAACTACTTTGAACAAAATGGCTATCACAAAATGTTTATTAGATGCGTTTGGATAACTTGTTGACACGGAAGGGGTGTTAGTTGCCTTCTAATCACGTTCGTCTATCTAAAAGGGTACTAGCCTTTTCAATTTCCAATCGAATGAACCCCTTTTGAAGCTTCTATGACAACGCTTTCTATGAAAACCTTATATGCCCCCAGGGTATAACTTACAACCCTTTCCCTGAGGGCTCTGGGGGGGGGGAAGAGGGTGTTGCCATCCTTAAACACCTAATTTCCAGAACTTTGAACTACGTTGAACAAAACTGATATCTAAGAATTTTGATTGGAAATGTTTGGAGAAAAGGTGGGTGTGAGATGAGTGCTTGTTGGTCTTCAATCACTATTAACTATTTAAAAAAATACTAGCCCTTTCAATTTCCAATTGAATGAGCCTTTTTTTGAGTTTTTATGACAAGGCTTTCTATAAAAACCTTATATGCCCCCAGGGTATAAATTTCAATCCTTGCCCTGAGAGTTGGGGGGGAGTGTCCTCCTCAAAAACATATTTTCTATCTGGAAATCAACTACGCTGAACAAAATGGCTATCTCAAAATTTTATTGGATGTGTTTGGGGAGATGGTGGGCGTGGAAGGGGTGTTAGTTGCCTTCCAATCACTTTTGACTATCAATAAGGGCACTATCCACTCCAATTTTCAATCGAATGAGCCCTTTTCGAACTTTCTACGAAAACTCCTTTTATACGAAGTCCCCTGATCTAGAACAAATAAATAATACATTGGGCCAGCATCGTTCTTTACTTAGGCAATTTTAAAGTTTCATTCAACTAAACTAATTTTCCTCGTATTTCTTAAAAATTATTTGAAGTGATGTGTAAGCACATATTACCTGTATGAAGGAGTGACGAGGGGCAGGTACCTCAAGAGATAATTTTAGTGCCCAAATGTTCTAACTCTCATTGAACCTTCATATAAATACAGAATAAGTTTGGGGATAGAGGGGAGGTGCAAATTGATATATACTCCTTCTTGATTGTTTTTGGTCTAAACGTTTATTATTGGTACTAAGGGTTGGGTTGGGGGTAACAATATCACTCTCATTGTTACAGCTTATATTTATAGTATAATATGGCATTCAAGTGCCTACCGGAACAGAAGGGGGAAAGGTGGTGCAGGGCATCATGGTCCTTGCCAGGAAGTTCTTGGGGGATGGGGGTGACAGGTACTAATTGGCTAAACAATCAAATCTTGTCCTAAATTTTACTTAGAATCCAATATTTGAATTCTCAAGCAGAAAACTGAAAAATCGGGAAGCTGCCAACCAATTTACAATTATTGATAAAAACACTTCAACAGCAATAAATCGTGTGTTTATTGGGTTGGTAGCCCACATCCCATCTTGGCTAAGTCAGGGCGTGATTTGACAGACAATCAGAAATTACTTTTAAATACAACTTTTTTCAACTGAAAGTAAGGAGTAACATTAAAACTTAAAACAAACAGAAATTATTTCGTATTGGAGGGGGCTACCCCCTCCTCAAAACATTACTCTTTATGATAAAGTTGGACTTTTGTCTAAATTCTTTAAATACGACTGCTGAAACAAAGGGGCCATCAAAAAGAATAAGATTTTTTTAAGACACTGTAGCTGGTAACAATTCGTTCAGTAGCAACTGTTTGAAAAGCAAGCTAAGTCTTAAAAAAAGGGCACTGGAACTTTTGATCACCAATTGAATGAGCCCCCTCCAAAGTTTATTTGACCATCCTTCCTATAAAAACTTTATATCTTAACAATGGGCAACTTGCCTAGCTTACAGCCATTACCTCGGGGCTGTAAGAGGGGTTGTCAAATCCAGAGGCATGGTTATTGAACCTTTGAACTATTTTGAACAAAATGGATATCTCAAAATTTTGAATGGATGCGTTTGCGAAAAAAACAGTGGGACGGGTGCCTTTTTGCCGTCTAATCAATTTTTGCTCTTAAAAAGGGCAGCATAACTTTTAATTTGCAATCGAATGAGCCCTTTCCAGAGTTTGTAAGACTACCCCTTTTCATATGAAGTCCCTCTGAGGAAAAATAAATAAACAGATATTAATACATTGAACCCTTATGGCTCTTTACTACAGGCAACGCTAAAGGATTGCCTCTGATTTAAACAGCTGAGCAGAACTTTCAATTTCCCTTCTAATAAACATCTAGAATTAACCAGGGGGAATATAGGGGGAACTTTCCGGGGGGGGGGGGGTAAACGCCTAGTCCAGCTGGGCCAATTTCACAGAAATACAGGAAAAGGTGACAGAAAAAGAAAAACAAAGAAACAACAAAAAGGAGATAGTAAAGCTGTGTCAGTTGCACTGAACAAAGAAACAAGAAAAATAGGAGGCAGCAAAGCTGTGTCAATTGCTTTTATAAGTGATACTTTACCTTCCAATATTTAGTTTGCAGGGAGATTGAAAGATGGATTCAACATAAAAGACCAATCATATAGTCCCATAATTTCCAAAAAATTTGACAAAATATGTTTTGGCAGAAAACCAACTTTTTCATCACAAATTTTTATCTTGGGTATATCTATAAGGTTCAAGGTTCTTTATTAAAATTTTCAATAAATTACAAAACTATACATTTTTACTTGGCGGGGAGCAGAACTTGTATACACACAAGAAAGAGCAAAAAAAACAAATACACCTTACACCAACCCACTGACAAACCGACATCCATTTGAGACAATATTAACATAAATGTCATTTGTTAGGTAATAGTGGGCAGGGAGTGTAGAAAGAAAAAAGAATATAAAAGACCAATCATACAGTGCCATAACTGCCAAAAATTGGATATATGTGTTTTGGCAGAAAGCCGAAACATAGGTGTATAAAGGGCTGTGTAAGCAATAAGTCATATGAACAAGCTGCAAACAGATGACTGTTAGAAACCAAAGCCATTTATCGTAAATAAAGAAAAATTCCCCAATAACTAGAGACAAAGAATTAGAAAAACCAAGACCTGTAAAAACAGTAGTAAACAAGACAACCCAAGAAATGGAAAAAAGAGAATATTTGATATAAATTACTTCCTGCCAAAGATAAAATCAACAGTCTATACAAGGTTATGGAATAAATCACAGATGTCAAAGTAAGCTCAGCAGAATTCAAAGAACTACAACCAGGAACAGACAAAAGAGCATCCCAAGTTGGAACTGAAAGCACATTTTTCCAATCAAAATGGGAGTAATGTCATGGAACTCACAATCAGTAACAAGCACAAAAACTGAAACATTAAAACTGCACAGTAGATTACAAAGTAGATTTCATCTGCTGACAAGAAACATGGCTAGCCCCATATAAAAGATTTAAACTTGCTGGTTTTAACAAAACACGATGGGAAAGAACAGATGGCTGAAGAGGAGATTCTCTAGTAGCCATAAGAAAAATTACCATTTTAAGCCTCTATATATAGACATTACCCAAGATAAGAATGTCCAAATGACTAAAGCAATAGGATGCACAGTATATCTGAAAAAATAAAGAATCAGTATCATCAATATTTACAACCCAAAAGGTGAAAATAAGAAAATTGATGAGCTTATTGAAGAAATAGTCAAAACACATTCAACCTGTGAAAATTACCAAATCCTTGGAGACCTAAATTGGCATAACCAAATCTGATGTGAGAGTGAAATCTCAAATAGTGCTTGGAATCCTGTGGTTTTTTTTCTACAAGATAACTTAGAAGCATATTTAATCACACAAAAAATCTGAAAATACAACATTACACTAGAACAAATACTTACACTACAACACAAAAATCATTCAATTCAGCATGTCTTGTTCCAAAATGGTTTATCTTGTCAGCAAATGAGACGCAAGATCTTGAAGATACCTTTAAGAATCTAAATAATACTGAGGAAACTATTGAAGCCTCCTAAAATAGCTTGATTGAAGGAGCAGAGTAAAAAATAATAAGGAAAAACAGAAAAACACACAAAACATAAAACATACCCCCAAGTGGAATAATACTTGCAAAGAGGCAAAGAAGCAGATGACAAAGACCAGAAGACTATATAAACCTGTGTTTACTTCCAAGAATTATCTCCAGTTACAGAAAACCACAGCCAAATTCAAAAGGACAGTAAAATGAGAAAATGTAAAAGTTGGAAGCAACACCTTGACAAACTTGATTTCATACAGCCTTTACCAAAGAATTTTGAGTTTATTAAGAAAATGAATGGCTTTTATAATGAAGAACGCCAATTTAAAATACAAATTCAATCAGAAAGAAAAGAAAGCACAGACAGTCAAACAATAGCCTATGCAGAGGCCAAACATCTCAAAACAGTAATAAACAGAGTAGATAATAGCCAGACAGCTGAAAGAAAAACTCACGAGAAAACAAAGAGCTAAAAACGCATCAACTAATGAGACCTTACAACCAAACCAACCATTCACCAAAAATGAAATAGGACCAACAATTAAAAGCCTACCAATAACAGCACCAGCCACTGATTAAATATGTCCTCATTACAATAAAAAAAATCCCTTCAAAATAGAAAAGAAACCTGCTCCAAATATCTAACAAGTTCTAGGAATCAGGGGAATTCCCAAAAATATGGAAAAAGAGATTAGCATATCATGATACCTGAGCCTCATAAAGACCCAACAAAACTAGAAAACCAGAGATATATAACACTGTTGTCAGTAATGGGGAAGCTTTGCAAAAGAAGGCTAAAAGACGGAATAAACTGGATTGTGAAAATAAACGATTTTCTACATCCATTCCGATGTGGTTTCCATGAAGGTTTAAGTGCCATTGATAATCTAGCATCACTGGACCAACCACTTTTATTACTCAGATATGTGGCCAATTGAAAGGTCTGTTTGTTTTGTACCAAACATTTGACATAAGCCTAAAGCTGAAGAAATTGGTTGATTGGTGTAATTTAAATTCAATTACTATTAATCAGGGAAAATGCAATATGGTGAGTTATCTAGTGAATGCAGTAATATACCAGTATTCTATTGATCAAGATGTAATATGTTCTGTTGATTCCATTAGAGACCTAGGCATTGTTTTTGATAATCAATTGAGGTTTGATAAGCAAGTATTAGCTATATCATGTAAAGCGAAATACAGTTTGCTTTGAATGAAAAGAAGGTTTAACCTGCAATGTTTTACTATGCTGTATAAGAAGATGACACAACCAATAGTTGAATACTGCACATCTGTGTGGTATCCAACAAGAAAATATGATTCACAGCTTATTGAAAAAGTACAAAAACAGGCATCAAAATGTGTTTCTTATCTGAAGTGCTTGCCTTATGAGTAGACTAAGATGTTTGAGCCTACCATCTTAACAATTCAGGAGGGATAGATTGGACTTAGTTAATGCATTTCGAATTATTAAAGGTGTTGGTAATTTATCTTTTAGTAATTTCTATTAGTTTAGCCATTAATCACCCATATGGCAGAATTCATTAAAATTGAATGGTTCTTTTATAAATTGGTCCATTAGATCATGGAACATATAACCAGACCACGTTGTTTCAAGAAATAATGTTACAGCTTTGGTTGGAACCGCTTTTTATGAAGGGCAGTATATAGGACCATAATATTTATGGCATTTGTATGATTTGTTTTACTCAGTGCCCCTAAAATAAGTTTCATGAATTTGTCTCTTTATGCATTCTGGTGTAGCCTATTTGCTTATTTTTGTATTGTGTTCAGCCTAAGAAGTTTATTAGTTAACTGTGGTACCAATCAATACCCAGGGATTCAGTTCTTGTCTAGTGTCTTGTTTACTGTTAATCTTTAGGGAGACTGCAGTCTGGGATCACTTAAGAAATTTAATTTGGACATTTCTAATTGTAGAGACCAATCATACAACAACACTTTGAATATATCTGGCATGTATGCCAGTGCTCAGGCTTGTATCAAGGAACTAAGCACTCTGGCAGAGTATGTAGGCTACCATGTTTAGTGCATTCTCTAATTGTAATAGGGTATTGTGTAGGAGAATCAAGCACAGACGCCATTTCATTTTTGGATTACTGCAAGAACTTACTAATTTCTTCAGAACCTCAACAAACAGCTGGCCATTCTAAAAAGAAAAGTATATATTACAGTTGTAAAACCTACCCAAGACTTGATTGTCTGCTTGTCATGATGCCTGTTGAGTTGTCAGAGGCAACGCTATAGCGTTGCCCATAGTAAAGGCCATGCGGCTCCAATGTTTTATTATTTATTATTTTTTCCCCCGAGGCACTTCATATGGAAGGGGTCGTCATACAAACTTCAAAAAGGGGCTCATTCCATAAGAAATCGAGAGTTCTAGTGCCCTTTTTAAGGGTCAAAAGTCATTGGAAGGCAACTAACACCCCTTCCACGCCCACCAGTTCCCCAAACACATCCAATCAAAATTTTGAGATAGCCATTTTGTTCAGTATATTTGATTTTCTGATAGAAATTATGTTTTTGAGGAGGACACTCACTCCCCCACAGCCCTCAGGGCAAGGATTGTAAGTTATGCCCTGGGGGCATATATGGTTTTAATAGAAAGCTTTGTCATAGAAACTTCAAAAAGGACTCATACAATAGGAAATTCAAAGGTCTAGTGCCCTTTTTAATAGTCGTAAGTGATTGGAGGGAAACTAACCCCCCTCTCATGCCCACCTTTTCCCCAAACACATCCAATCAAAATTTTGAGATAGGTATTTTTTTCAACATAGTTGAAAATCCAGGATATTAGGTCTTTGAGAATAACAACCCCCCCCCCCCACAGCCCTCAGGGTAAGGGTTGTAAATTATGTCCTGGGGGCATTTAAAGTTTTTATAGACAGCGTTGTCGTAAAAACTTCAGAAACGGTTGATTTGATTGGAAATTTAAATGGCTAGTTCCCTTTTTAATAGTCAAAAGTAATTGGAAAGCAAATAAAACCCCTTTCTCGCCCACTATTTCCCCAAACACATCCAATCAAAAATTTTATATAGCCTTTTTTTTAAACATAGTTGAAAGTTCTGGAAATTGTATCTTTGGGCACTCCCCCCACAGCCTTCAGGGCAAGGGCTATAAGTTATGCCCTGGGGGCATATATGGTTCTTATGTAAGGTATGCTCGTATAAACTTCAAAGAGGGCTCATTTGATTGAAAATTTAAAGTTCTATTTCATTTTCTAAGAGTCAAAAGAGATTGGAGGGTACCTAGCCTCCCCTCCCCCCTCCAAGCCCTTTTTTCCTCAAACCCATCTGATAAAAACTTTTAGATAGCCATTTTTTTTAAAATAGCTCAAAGACCATATAACGAAAACTCCGGGGTCAACACAGCCCCACCCCCCCCCCACCCCCCGGGCGAAAGGGCAGGTGTTGTAAGTTATGCCCTGGGGGAGTATATGGTTCTTATTGAAGGGATGCTCGTAAAAACTTGAGCTCACTTTTTAATAGAAAAAAGACATGCGAGGGCAGCTAGCCCCCCCCCCACTCCTTCTTTTTCCAAACCCATCTGATGAAAGTTTAGAGATAGACATTTTGTTAAGAATAGTTCAAAGGTCAGATAAGAAAAACTCTGGTGTCAATATAACCCCCCAGGGCCCAAGGGAAGGCATTCTAAGTTATGCCCTAAGGGCATGTATGGTTCTTATGAAAGGGATGCTTATATAAACTTCAAAGAGGGCTCATTTGATTAGAAATTGAAAGTTCTAGTTATCTTTTTTAAAGTCAAGAGAGTTAAGGGCAACTAGCCCCCCTCTCGCCCTTTTTTCCCCAAACCCATCTGCTACAAATTTTGAGATAGCCAGTTTTTTGGAAATTGTTCAAAAATTAGATAACAAAAACTCCCCCCAGGGTCAGGGAATAGGCGTTGTAAGCATAATCCTAGGTGCGTATATAGTTTTTACGAAAGAGGTGCTTGTATAAACTTCAGAGAGGGCTCATTTGATTGGGAATTGAAAGTTCTAGATCAATTTTCAAGATTCAAAAGATATCCAAGGGCAACTAGCCCCTCCCCACCCTCACACACCCTTTTTCGCCAAGACCATCCGATGAAATTTTTATAATAGCCTTTTCATTAAAAATAGTTCAAAGGTCAGATAAGAAAAATTCCTGTATCAATGCAACCCCCCAGGGCCCAGAGGCAGGCGTTATGAGTAATGCTATAGGGGCATATATAGTTCTTATGGAAGGGATGCTCGTATAAACTTTGTACGGCTCATTTGATTGAAAATTGAAAGTTCTTGTTCCCTTTTTAAGAGTCAAAAGAGATCAGAGGGCAACTACCCTCCCCCCCTCCACGCCCTAAATGCATCAAATAAAAATTTTGAGATAGACATTTTGATAAAAATAGGTCAAAGTTTAGATAACAAAAAACTCTGGTGTCAACACAGCCCCCCAGGGCCTGGGGGTTGGCATTGTAGGTTATGCCCTGGGGGCATATATGGTTGTTATGGAAGGGATGCTTGTATATACTTCATAGAGGGCTCATTTGATTGGAAATTGAAAGTTGTAATTTACTTTTTAAGATTCAAAAGTGATTGGAGGGCAGCTAGCCTCCCCTCACACTCCATTTATTTTTTTTTCCCCAGAGGCACTTCATATAGAAGGGGTTGTTGTATAAACTTCAAAGGGGGCTCTTTCGATTGGAAATCGAGAGCTCTAGTGCCTTTTTAGGAGTCAAAATTGATCGGGGGGCAACTAGCCCCCCCCCCCCGAGCCCTGTTCCCCCAAATACATCTGAGGTAGCCATTTTGTTAAAAATAGTTCAAAGATCATATAACAAAAACTCCTTTATGTATGGCCATTTTATTAAAAACAGTTCAAAGATCAGATAAGAAAAACTCTTGTGTCAACACAGCCCCCCCCCCCCGGGCCCAGGGCAGGCATTATAAGTATTGCTCTGGGGGCATATATGGTTCTTATGGAAGGTATGCTAGTAGAAACTTCAGAGAGGGCCCATATGATTGGAAATGTGAAAGTTCTCGTTCACTTTTTAAGAGTCAAAAGAGATTGGAAGACAACTATCCCCCCTCTCCACGCCCTATTTACCTCAAATTCATCTGATAAGAACTTTAAGATAGGCATTTTTTCTAAATAATTCAAAGGTCAGACAACCAAGACTCTGGTATCGATACAACCCCCCAGGGCCCGGGGAGCAGGCATTGTAAGTTATCCTGGGGCTGTATGTGGTTCTTATGAAAGGGATGCTTGTATAAACTTCAGAGAGGGTTCATTTGAATGGAAATTAAAAGTTGTAGTTCATTTTCTCAGAGTGAAAAAAGATCGGAGGGCAACTAGTCCCTCCCACCCTCCACGCCTTTGGGTTTATTGGATAGATAAACCCATCTGATAAAAATTTGAGGTGACCTTTTTTGTTAAAAATAGTTCAACCATCAGATATTAAAACTCAAGGGTCAACACAACCCCCCAGGGCCCAGGGACAGGCGTTGTAAGTTATCCCCAAACCCATCCAATAAAAATTTTTAGATAGCCATTTTGTTAAAAATAGTTCAAAAATCAGATAATAAAAACTCCAGGGTTGCCAAAAACTCATTTTTTCACTTTGATATTGTTACTTTGATACCGGTTTTGATACTTTGATGAACATTAAATTTTGTTTAAAGTTTGATTTTGAAAGAAGGAATTTTTAAAAACTTGAGATTTTTTGCAATCAAAAACAAATAAAAATTAATCAAAAAAAAAATTCCAAAAAATAAGTTTTCCAAAGAAAAGTAAAGGCCATTTTAAAATTAAGCTCAGCAGATACATATACCTGTTAAAATTCAAACTCAAAACGACCAGAAACTACTATTAAAGAATAAATGAAACCCAAAACAAACAGAAATTAAATAAACAATCATAGCAAAAAACATACAACAAGCAATAATATAAATGAATAAATAGATCTTAAAGCGAGTAATGCTTAGATTGAATATGAAGATCAAGCTTAAAACGAAAACAAAAACAAACAGAAATTAAATAAACAATCAATGCAAACAAACATACAATAGATATTAATGTGAATTAATAAATAAATCTTAAAACAAGAATAGAATGAATGGAATAGAATTTTATTTTAAAAATTACTATCACAGCATGATCGCCAAATTTGAATTTTATGTCCAAAAAAAAGCACTATATATATATATATATATATATATATATCTCAAAAGCACAATATATATATATATATATATATATATATATATATATATATATATATATATCTCAAAAGCACAATATATATATATATATATATATATATATATATATCTTCAGAACGTGATGTTCATGTCAAACATAATTCATTGTAAAAAATACATTAAAAAAAAACTACGCTTAGTTAAAAAGTCAAAATTAAAAACAAATAGAAAACAATAAATTTAATGAAAATACAGAAAAAATATGATGAGTCAAAATTTAGAAATTTTTGTTATACATATTTACGAAACTAGGCATAAAACTTTTTGATAACTGCTGATGGGCACAGTGTACAGGCTGAAGTTTCTCAACAGGCACTGCAACCCTGCGCGGGAGTCGTTTTGTTGTGGATTGAGGGGGGGTAAGGGGTTTGTGAATTGGGTGGCTCAGAGATTTTCTTACAAAATCCAAGCAGAGTTTCTCTCTTCATTTTTTCAGAGTTTGCATTTTTAAACTTTGTCAGCAGCTCTTCATACAACATTTCTGCCTGATTTGAAACTATCATTAGAGCTCTTTTCTGAGTTCTTTCCATCCTAGCGCTTTGCTCAGTAGTCAGGCCAAAATGCCATCAGGAGCTGCATATTCCAGAATTGGGTGAATAAAAGATGTAAATATTCGGAGGAGGTGATCTGGAGGGGCGCCATGTTTCAACATAAGCTTGAGCATCTGCAGCCCAGCATTCCCCTTTTTACTAGACTAGATGTGTTTGCTTCCCATTTTAAATCACTGGTAATAATAACTCCCAAGAGTTTCATTTTCCTTACTTTAAGAGAGATAGTTGGTAGAAAATTTGGTTCAGAAGAATTTAAAAATGAAATAGTTAAAATTGAAGATTTTTTTTCATTTACTTTCATATTTGAACTGGAAGCTTTAGTCTTCATGTTATTAATTAAAATTTGAGTTTTGCTATATTTATTTGCTTCACAAATTTCTCCAAGGGTAAGGTCGTCAACATTTCCAGCGGTCTTCACATTCATTATTGATGTAATTGATCATAACTAGCTAAAAACTAGACCCTAAATGGTATTTTGAGGTACACCACAAAAAACTCGTTTAGGTTCCGAGAAAGACTTCTTGTATTTTAAAGTTTGGAACCTATGTATTGAAAAACTCTGAATCATTTTCGCAACAGCAGGATTCACTCTAGATTCAAATAAAATATTATAAATTGAAATGTTATGATCAACAGAATTATAAACATTTTTATATTAAACTGTTATCAACTTCAGTAATGTAAAGGGCTGATCAACATGCTTAACATGCTTAAAAATAAAATTTAAAAAAATGGATCGGGACTGCACGATTGATGTGTTCTTTCCGCTACTGTACTGACGACGATCTAATAATGGTTCATCTTCAGCTCTTACCCAATTTACTACAAAACTTTTATATATTTTGCTGATCAAGGGGGTCAAAGGGATTGGCCTCACACCATCGAAATTAAGTTCAGTATCTTTTTTAGGGATTGGAGTAACATACCCTGTTTTCCATATTTGTGGGTAAACTGAAGAAGTTGAAACGCAATTAAAAATTTGTGTTAGTGGCTTAGTCAATTTGTTAGGAAATGCTTTTATAAGTTCAATCGGAATATCTATGGGAGTTATGCTAATTCGTTTAAGGTTCTTTATTTGACTGAAAACTTGATCCTCAGAAATAGTAGGTAAAGGTACGCCATTGTGTGGAATTTTCTGATACTCTTGGTTTGTTTTATTTACATCAAGACGCAGCAAAGACTGGATTATTCTAGCCAAATGACCATTTAACTGGTTATCAACTGTTTAATTGTTAGAATCTGAAAAAAAATCAACACCACTACAGGATTTTCCACAAATTTGTTTTATTTCCTTATACCACATGCTAGGCTTTGATTTAAAAAGATTATCAATTTTTTTTTGTGGTAATACTCAGCTGCAGCTTTTCTTGGCATTTTACATACTTTGTTGCAGAGCATATTAGCATTTCCTATTTTCCCTTCTTTTCTTAGTTGAATTTTATACTGAATCAAATCTTCAATTTCTTGGGTTATGTATGGACAATCTGTGTTGCACCACTTGAATGTTTTCTCAGGAAAGCATTCTTCATATTTATTTCTTAATTTATCTTTAGCCAAAATTTTGCTTTTTCATCAGAGGACTCTAAATTTGCTACCTCATCCCAGGACTCAGATGTAATTACAAATTCTAAGAGGCCCCTGTCCAAAAGAGGGCAATAGGAAACTTTCTCAATGACATATTTTACTTTATATGAAGGCAGCAGAGCCCACTTTATCATGTAGTGGTAGCTACCACCAAGGGGAGGTAGGTCTTGAGGTTCATTATAATATTCTGACAGATCTGTGCAAATTACGTCGAGTTTAGTATTACTTTTAGTAGCCAGAAACTTTACTATTTGCTTGAGTCCTTGACTTCTGAGGAATCTTTCAATTCTTAGATCATTCTTATCACCAGTAATCACAAAATCCAACATTTGAGTATTTAGAAGTAATAAAATCAATACACAAATCTAACTTTTCAGCCAAGACCTTTTTTTGAAAGATGACATACTAAGTGAGCAATAAAACACTCCAATAACAATACCAGTTACAGATCTTGGAACGTTTTTTGGTCAAATCATAATCCAAATCATTTCATTATTGTCATCAATATGGGGAATCTGCAGAAGCTGCAGCGCCAACTGCTCACATACAAAACATGCCATGCCACCACTTTTCTTACCTAACGGATGATTCTGATGTATAAACAATAAATTGTTTGTAACCTTGTATTGTAAGATGTTCAGGACTTTGTTTATGTACTTCTGTAACTGTAATAATATCAGCTCTGGTTACATGAACATAACCCTCAAGTTCCCCCATTTTATCAATGTTGAGACTTTCCACATTTAAAGTCAAAAAAGAAGGAAAATGAAAATGTGATTGAGGGACTTCTTTTTCAACAACTTTAACTTTGCTTACTTTTGTCTGTTTTGGGAAAATCTGTTTAGGCAGGAGAGAGACTTCAGTTTCATCTAATTCAATAACTAGGCTATCTGATTCATCATGAAGGGCTGCAAAACGGTTACAAGACAGAAACGGTGACCAAGGAGCAGAAAATATATAAGCATTTGTCTCACTATTTGACGTTTTAGAAACTGCATGGAGCTATTACCTGTGGATTGTTCTGCCTGCTACCTGAAAATTTCGAAAATGGCTATGCCAGGGCATGGTGGGAAGAAGTGGGGGAGAAGTGCATATGGGAGGGGGAGGAAAACTGAAAGGGGATACTAAAGTAGGGGTATTGAGGGATGGGGGGCTTAGGGGATTGAATTTTGGTGATTGAAAGCTTGGTAGAGATTTGAAACCATTTTTTGTCTGATATTTGCAAGGTTGTCCCTGACACCAACAAGTGCCACCATCAGGGAGCAATAATGGTGTGCTTGTTGGTGCATGCCTTCTTATTTTCTGAAAGTCAGGAGTGACATGAGCAAAAACACATTCTCTGTCAGCATAAGTTAAAACACTGCACAAATTTATGTGGTCAAACCTACAATCATTTTTGTTGCAACATTTTGATCTAAAATTTTAGCATATATGTAAAAAGAGACACTTTTTCTTCTGTCTACAAAACCCTCATTCAAAGAACCAGCAAAGCATGTTGTATTTATAAGTGGCACTATCCTTTTTACTGCTGTACATTCTATAATCCCTCTTCACTGTGAGAGTTGGAATGGGTACACTTGCACTAGCTGATAATGTATCACCAGGATTCATTTTGTCTGTTAAAATCACACAGTTGTGGGCTATGCTTGGGCTATATTTTATGTTTTGCACTTCATTATTAGGGTGTGAATTTTGGTTAGCAACAGCAAAATCATTGTCCATTTGTGTTGACATGGTAACTTGGTCCCAGGAAGTCTGTGAAGGGTCACAAGGGCAGGTTTCAATACCCATAAAGAGTTCTATACTCTTGGTGGCTATTGAGTGAAACTTAAATTGAATATGCAAATAAAACGAGTGAAACTTAAACTGAATATGCAAATCAAGCTTGAAACAAACAAAAATCACTACAAACAAGAGTTTGAGTATCACCTCTTTCTCTCACTGTAAAAGTCTAAAACCTACTGCATCATTGGAGCTTTACTGAAAACTATATGCTATTATAACTATAAACTATATACTATTTGATGTATAATGATATTGATATTGATATAATGATATTGATGTATAATGAGAATTTATTTCACTATAATTAAGAACTGGAAAAGAAAATATTTGCAACATAATTTGTTTTCAGTTAAGCACCAATGACGCAGTAGGCTTTTGGTTTTTATTTACAGTTAAGGAAGGAGGCAATATCCAAACACTTGTTTGTAGTGAAACTATATTTGTCTTGAACAACTTTAAAAAGATCTAACAAATTAAACTAAATATTTGATGGATAATTATATTAATTGCTGAAAGTTCATCAGTTCAAAATGTTACTATAATTTTAAGGTTTATTTTCAATATTAAGTACAAAAGAAAATATTTGTCATAAAATTGGTTTTCAGTAAATCGCCAATGATGCAGTAGGTTTTAGACTTTTACAGTGAGAGAAGGAGGTGATACCCAAAGTCTTGTTTGTAGTGATTTTTGTTTGGTTCAAGCTTGATTTGCATTTTCAATTTGAGTTTCACTCACTTTAAGATTTATTTATTAATTTACATTAATATCTATTGTATGTTTGTTTGCCATTGATTGTTTATTTAATTTCTGTTTGTTTTAAGTTTCATTTATACTTTAATAGGAAAATATTTTTTTTTGTTTTAAGAATGATTTTCATATTCAGTCGAAGCATTACTCGCTTTAAGATCTATCTATTCATTTATATTATTACTTGTTGTATGTTTCTTGCTATGATTGTTTATTTAATTTCTGTTTGTTTTGGGTTTTACTTATTCTTTAATAGTAGTTTTGGTTGTTTTGAATTTGAATTTCAACAGGTATTTGTATCTTCTTAGCTGAAGTTTAAAATGACTTTTACTTTTCTTTGAAAAACTTATTTTTCAGAAGTTTTTCTTTTAATTAATTAATGAAAACAGAGAAGGCATTTTGGAAAGCTTAAATGAAATTGCTAATAGCACTGCCAAGAGATCCTCAAACAGAATTGAAGCCAGCACATTGAAAGAAAAGTTTGGGTTCCTTTGAGACTAGTTTCATGGTGTACTATACTGAAAAGATTTAACAAGGTGAGCATAAAACTGCAGTATGAAACCATAGAATTAGGGCACATTACTATGCATTTCAACTATGCATTTCTTCAAGAAATGAGACAAAATTTTGAGGGCAAGGAAGTGCAGCAAGAAAAAAATGTAAGCAGAATTATGTAGCAGACTCCCAATGCAAAAGGAAGACATCTACACAGTTTGTTGAATATGGGGAACATAGCAGCAGTGTTGCATTTACAGGATCTGAAAAATTTTGTGTGAACACTTTCAACTTTATATTAGATATATTATATGCTGAACTCACAAGAAAAAAAAGGTCTGCATTGCACAGGTACCAAGGACCAAGAGCATTGCATAGGGATGGGAGTGCAATGCATGGTTGGGGGAAAATCATCCAATGCTTCCTGTGTTCCCCCCCCCCAGATTTCTCCAGGTACCCATTTAGAGCTGGATTGACCTGGCTCAGCTTACAGGGTCACACTATTGACCCCTGTTCAAAACCAAATAACCAGCAACACCAGGACTCAAATCCCTGACCTCAGAATTTCAAGTCCAGAGCACTAACCACTCCACTAGGACAGCTTGAACGGTAAATATCTACCAAATCATATTATTGAGTTAGGAATAAAGTGAATACACCATTTGATGCCTTTTTTTATGCTGATTACAAATATAATAAGCATCTCTATCAGAAATGAATTTCAGCCCCCCTATATATACCTAACCTAACCCTGAATTGGCATATATAGGGGGGGGCTGAAATTCATTTCCAATAAAAATGCTTATTATATTCATAATCAGCATAAAAAAAAGGCATCAAATGGTGTATTCATTTTAGTTCTAACTCAATAATATGATTTGGTAGATATTTACCGCTTGAACTCACAGGAAGGAAAAATAAATATACTCAGCTTCATAGCAGCTTTGAACTTTTCAAAGTTAGGCTATTGTAGGACTAGAGGCCTCAGAAATCACAAAGCATGCAACCAAGCCTGATGAAGGTAAAAACATGACAAAAGCAAGATTTTGTGTCATTTTGATGCAGTTATCTATCCAAATATTCATATTGCCTTAAGAACGGTTCTTCTGTACCTGCTAAAAAACTGCATAAGAGAAAAATTCTTCTCTGCCCTTAAATTGGGCAAAGAAATACTTAAGATCTTCGACAGCCATGGCAGATTGACACCATTATCCCTGTTCACTATTGAGGAAAGATTGGTACCATTATTTGGTACAACTCAATACCCCAACATGCAAATATTTGTTTCTAAAATTACTATCATAAGCAATGAAAATTACTATCATAACAAATAAAAATGGTCAATATCTACGAAATCATATTATTGAGTTAGGGCAAAAGTGAATACACCATTTGATGCCTTTTTTTTATGCTGATTATTAATATAATAAGCATTTCTATCGTAAATGAGTTTCAGCCCCCCCCCCCCGTATATCGGCCAATTCAGGGTTAGGTTGGGTTAGGTATAGCCTATATAGGGGGGGGGGGCTGAAATTCATTTCCGATAGAAATGCTTATTATACTCGTAATCAGCATAAATAAAGGCATCGAATGGTGTATTCACTTTATTCCTAACTCAATAATATGATTTCATAGATATTGACCATAAAAATTGTCATCATAAAGATTATTTTTTAAGGAAAATTGACCCTCTCTTCAACAGGATGAATACACAAAAGCAAAAATGCTTGGGCCTAGAAGCATCAAAGCTTTAAATCCAGCCCTGGGAGGGTGATGTATTTAGGAGAGTGCCAATTAGCCTAATAAGTTTAGAAATAATATCATTCCCCCCAAACCTTGGATATAGCCTCACGGACTCTGAGATCTCAGCTGTTATAATAACTTAGCCTAATTGGTTCATGAATAAATACCAAATTTGAATTGATAATACTGATTAAAGAAGAGAAATTACCCTTAGAGACATGACGAAAGTGGCAATAGACTCTTTCACAGCCTTCATCATCATAGAAAGGACAATTGATGCTTCTAAAGTACCCTGCAGAGGGAAACATTTCTAAGCTTTAAATTTTCTATTCTAACAAATTGAATTTTGTTTTGGTAAATGACAAATAGATGCCGCTGCCGTTTAAAACTGGAATCACACTGTGATGGCACGCACAAAGAAAATGCTTTGGTGTTTTGTGTCATACCTACACACAATTAGTCATAGCTCAAGGTATTATGTAACAACGTTTTATCTTGCTTTTATGATCAAACCACTCGTTGTAGCGTACGTTTATCTTTACCACTGAGTCAAATATTTGTTGTTTCGGTCGCTGGATCCGCTAACATAATTTCTCAGAAATCATAAATGAGCAGAATCTTGACAAGAAGACTCAGCTTTTCAACTCCGTCTTGTACGAAAAATAAAAGGAGCACTTTCCAAAAAAAACAGCCTGATAGATCATATACTGACCGACCGTGGATCACACCTGAGATTGAAGCCCTTATCAAAAAGCAGGGCCAGACGCATGATGCTCAATTGCGCAACAAAGTCGTTGCTCTTTGTCGCAAAGGCAGAAGAACTTACGCATCTAACCTTTGATCCTACCCTATTCAGTAACTGCAAAAAATGCCATGATTCACTGAAAAGGTTAACAGGTAAAACCCGTGATCCTCACTTAATAATCCTGAAAGAGGACGACACTTACGTAACAGCTGCTCAGGTTAATGGTTTTTTTTTGTTGGTATTTGCAGCACTTACCCAAGTTTCTCACAAGAGGAACTAGCTGCAGTCCCTGACACTAATGCACCTTGTGAACTTTCACAGCCATCAGTTGAGCCCCATCAAGTGTGCACAGAACTACTAAAGCTCAAACCTCGTAGCTCCTCAAATCCTGGAGAAATCCCAGTGTGTCTCCTTTGTGAATTTGCACCCTTCCTTGCTACCCCTCTTGCTAGTATCATCAACCTTTGCATAACACTCGGCAAATTTCCCAATCCCTGGAAAAAATTCTTCATCAAAGTGATCCCTAAGAAATCCCCGCCAAAATCATGCGATGACTTAAGGCCTACCTCGCTGACTCCCTGCATGGCCAAGGTAACAGAGACCTTCGTTGCAAGACTGCTGATGAGTAATATAGAAGCAAATATAGACCCTTTCCAGTACGGATACCTTAGTGGCTCCAACACGTCAGTGTACTTAGTGCGTCTGTATGACAAGATTCTATCGTGGCTCGAGAAAGGGAAAAGCTTCGTAGACTTGGCCCTCGCTGATTACAGAAAAGCCTTCGATCTCATCAAACACATTATCGCTCCCAATAGCCTAAGTGAACTGGGCGCCAAGTGACTTGCTGCGTCTAGTTGCTGATTTTCATTCCCAGCGGGAGCAGTGTGTTTTTGCTCTTAGCGAAGACGATTCAAATTCTGCATTTCTCCCAATCACTTGCGGTGCCCCTCAGGGAAGTAAACTAGCCGGAATTATTTTCCTCGCTGTGATTAAATTTATCCTGCGTACTTTCAAGGACAGATATAAATTCGTTGATGATCTGTCATTCTTACTTAAATACCTACTAGAAGACAAATCAGCGATCCCCCTTTTTGATCTTAGTCTACCAACGGTTTTTCGGAATGAATGCGAGCAAAGTGCGAGCCTTGCCCTCAACGAGCAGAAGTGCAAGGTGTTGCGTTTCAACCCTCCTAAATCGGACTTTCAGGAGCCCCCTACCTTGTTTAAAACAGTTGGCAGTGAGAAAATTCTGGGGTAATTTTCTCCGTTAATTACAAGTTCAACAACCACGTAAGTGACCTTGCGCAAAAAGGGTATGCAGCGCTGCAGACACTGATTACCATGAAGCGGTTCGGGTTCAGTGTGAGTTCCATGAAGCTTGTCTTCAAGACTTATATCCTACCCATCACTGAATATGCGTGCCCAGTGTGGGGCCCTGGTGTACAGTTGAGTGCTGGGATGTGTCAAGATATCGAAGCTATCCAAATACGGGCTTGTAAGATTATGCTGGGTCAGGCCTTCACTACTTATGACAATGCAATAAAGGTTCTTGGCTTCGAGTCGTTTTTTAACCGCCATGAGAGACTTATTTGCCAGTTCAGCCATTTCCTGCTCCGTAGCAGAAAACACAGGACGATCCTGCCCCCGCTAGCTCCCGTTACGTCCCGTACCCGGAGACAATACAAGCTCAACCCAGTGATATGCCGTACGACTCGCTACCAGCATTCCTTTGTCCCCTTTTTTACAGACATGATGAACAAATCCTAAGAAAAGTAATATGGTTTTATTCATTTTTTGTTGTCGTATTTGTTATTTAACTTTGTCGTATTTGTAAAAACCCCTGGTATTAGTGGTTTTAGCACTAAAAAGAGTAAGTTTAATAAAATTTGTCTATGTCTATGTCTATCTTAAGATGTAGCGTAACAAGAGTTATAAGCTGTATCAAAATGTTAAAATCAGGTCAATAAAAAGTCCATATATCTTATTACCATTTACGTTTTAGCGGCTGTTAAGTGTGTTTAGTGGGTATGGGTGCATTTAATATGTTAGTGCGACTATAATGTAAATTTTGAAATTCAGTGTGCGCGTGACTGAACCTCCGTGTAACTGAATCCCTACAACGGAACCCCCTTGTAACTAAACCCCAAGCAACTGAACTCGGCGCAACTGATCCTCCATGCAACTGAACCCCCATATAACTGAACCTCTGTGCAACTGAACCTTCGTGTACCTGAACCCTCGTGCAACTCAATCCCATTTAACTGAACCCCCATGCAACTAAACCACCGTATAACTGAACCCCGTACAACTAAACCTTCGTGTAACTGAGCCCCCGTGCAACTGAACCCGTGTACAGCTGAACCCCATTTAATTGAACCCTCGTACAACTAGACCCCATTTAACCTAGCCCCCTTGTAACTGAACCATCATGCAACTAAACCCCCGTGTAACTGAACCCCCGTGCAACTGAACCCCCCACGCAGCTGAACCCCCATACAAGTGAGCCCCGCGCAATTTAGCCCTCGTGCAACTGAACCCCCGGACTTAGTTTTTTAGTATTCTACAAATATGAGGCAATAGCATGAGGTAAAACATAAGTTATAATTTTATTTGTTCAAATTTGTTGGAATTGTTTCCTGTCAAGATCATTCATAAAAAAGCTCTGTTTTATTGCCAGAACAAAAAAATCATATGTCACAAACCATTAAAGCAGATTTATTTCTTCTTTTTCAGATGAATCAGACCTTTCCTGAACGTTGAGTAGTAAACATCTATGTTGACAATCTTTTTAGTTTGTGAATTTAGACAACAATATTAGATCAGATGTCTTTGAGGAGATTACAGCTGAAAAAGACATGGAAGGGCGACTGCATGTACACCGACCTTTTTCAACATTCCTTCAACATACCCTGAAAGTCTGTATTGATAGTTACGGTAAAATTCTAGCTCAGTGGCTTTTTGCTATCTATAAAAGTAAATGAATTAGGGTAATCAAATTCTCAGGAGGGCATCCAGAATCTTGTTGATATTCTGGGAAGATATTTTTAAGCACCCACCTTTACTCCTTCTCCCTCTAGAGGATATTGGCCTTAGATTACCTTTGACAATCTATAGGCCGATATATAAAAAGCAGACCTTACAAAACGATCCTCTGCTCAAATGGGCACAAGAAAGGTGTTTTTAGTATCATCTTTGCATTGTCCTAATTTGTGAGGCTTTATGGATCTGTGAATTCACTTCTCTTTGGATCTATTTTGAATAAAACTCTTGAAACGGCTTAACATTTTACTGAAATAACAGGAATCGTATTTTCAAAACTAAAGCCAATGAAAAAAAGATTGAAAACTACAAATTAGGGTAAATCTTATTTTGGTCAAAATTCAGATAAGTAACTTTCAGGGTATGTTAATACCCTCATATATAATAACTTAATACCCTCAGCTGCTCTTAACACATTAAGGATACTACTTCTTGTAAAACTGGATGGATATAGTATCTTTTGATTTAGTTGAAGATGTCCGTAAATATTTCCCGAACGATTTGATGGTTTATACCATCAGCCGTTCTTTTAGATATATCTGTCAGTAATGAGCTGCTGTAGATGACAGAAGTGTAGTGTAAATAAGGTTTTGGGTGGGCGAAGGTGAATATCGTATTCACTCGGCTTTTTTCAGCCAGATTCACCTCTAATGCTGCAGTACAAATCCCCCCTCCATTTCACCAAACCCCCACACCCAGCACAGGATGCTCAGTCTCATAATTGAACCAATCTCTATTCTAATATCCCTGGGTAGCGAGCTATTCATTGCTCGTAATTTTAAATGAATTTTGACTCTGTAAGATTTAATTTGTTGTACTGAACTTATAATATATGTGATTTAGTGAAACATTATTTCTAATCTTTTATTAAATTGATTAATTTCTGGGTTCACCTATTTATACTAATAAACAGCATTGATATCAGCGGGCCACATAACCCGAAACAAAAATCATGGGCAGCGCAATTGCGCTGTCGAAGTAAACATACAGGATAAGTCAAAGTATTACTACAGATTGTGTAACATTATATTGTGACATTCACTACACTTAAATAGCGACCGTATTTCAAACTTAAAAGTATTCAAAAAATAAAGTTAGAATTATTAACTTATCCGTTGGGCGTTGTTTGACAAAGAATATCCAGAAAATATAACAATTTTTAGCATAATTGCGGCATAAACCTCAAATTTATTAAAATTGCCAAGGATGCCAATAGGAAGGGAAAATTGACTCCTAGAGTTTGAAAATTATCTTCCCCTTTGTATTTTTGTTAAAAAAACGAATTCTAAAAAAATTACACAAAATTTTTTCTCCTAGTGCTGCATGATAAAACTGATAACGATAGAAAAAGAGAATGGGTTAGTACTGCTTACATGTGTACACAAAATTTTTACATTTTGTGTACTGCTTACATGTGGACACAAAATTTTTAAATTGTGAGAAAAACATATATGTTTTCTTTAAATTCACTTTATTCTGCTCTCAGCAGACATTTTGTACAGAATGCTGGTGCAGAGATAAATGTCCCACAAGTAGCGCTCGCGCTGTGTGAAATGCGACTAATTTCAGTCATAATTCTTAGCACTTTTATGTCAATTATTTTTTTGGTGCTTATTCAAAGAACTTCTAGAACATTAAAAATAGCGAGAAGTCAGCATGGTATTGTACAAAGATGCAGTTTAATATTTACATGTTAGTATGTGAACCCAAAATGCAAGGAATAGGACGTTATCAGTATTTATTAGGCATTTCAAGACAGATAAGAGAATCAGAGTTTCAATTAAATACTGGAAATAAAAATTGAAACAACTAAATTATTCCTGGAGCGAATTCCTCTCTACCAAATTCCATGACCAAAGTACAACCAATTTGACCTATCTAGTTTTAGTACGATATCATTATAAAGAGCAATAAGCCTTATTTTCTTTTTCAATGATTTTTTTTTCATTCAGGAAATTATATTCACTGCATATCTAGCTTTTTATTCTTCATAGATTCCATTTCTGTCCTATTTGCAGATGTTGAGGGTGTATTCATTTCCACCTTCGAAATTTTTAAAGCTAGAGAATTTAATCCTGAAATTATAGATTTTAGGAAGTAAAAGCACCTTAAGAATCAAGGGAAAGAATTGACCTGAGGAAATGTGGCGAAACAGGGAGCATAGAACATTTTTAAATTCTGCCATTATCTAGGCTCACATTTTCACTTGATGATAAATTTTCAAAGACAGTATATTTGGAAAGATATTAATGTGGAACATGTTATGAAGTGTTATTGACCGCTATTTTTCTAGTTTTCCTTATGTTAGAAAGAGCATGGATCAATTAAAAAAAATTATCCACTCAAAGTAAAGAGCAAATTTGACGCTTAAAACGAGCAACAATTTTAAAGCTACTTAATAATTTTTTTTTTCAAAATTATCAGGCGGGGGGGGGGGGTAATCGCCCCTTAACGACGCCAGTGGATTAAACATACCCTGTTTTCTTGATAAGGCAACTTGCATAACTTACGGCCCTTGCACCTGGGGCTAAGGGCTGTGAACCCTAGAGGCACAATTATTCAAAATTTGGACTGTTTTAAACTGAAAGGCCGTCTCAGAATTTTTATCGGATGTATTTGGGGAATAAAAGGGCATGGGGTTGAATCCCTCCGATCACTTTTGACTCTTAAAAAAGGCACTGGAACTTTTGACTTCCAATCAAATGAGCCCCTTCAGAATTGATACAAAAACCCTTTTCCGTTAAAACCTTATGTGTTGGTAGAATTGTATTGTCGGAGTTTTATGAGTAGTTAAGACTTAGACAAAGATCTATGAATAATTTTAGCTTTGCATCGTTGGTAAATTCTAATTACTGCAGCTTGAACTTTTCTTATCTTTCCACCAATGGAGAGTTTTATGACAGTCATTTGAAAAAAACCTAAAACAAAGTGATAATAGGTCACCAGGCCCCTCCCACTCCTCTTTCACTGCCCTCCCCCCAAAGGCATCCAATCAAAATTTCAAGATATCCATTTTGTTCAACATAGATGAAAAGTCCAATAACTATTTCACTGGGGATTACAAGACCCGCTCCAGCCTTGGATAAGGGCTGTACTTTATTCAATTTGTCATTGTTTAAATATGGGATTTATGATTTGGAATGGTGGACATGGCGTAAATTCGCAAAAAGTCTGGGGGGAGGGGCAAAAATAGAGCCAATTTTCCCAAATCAAGTGAAAATGACTGTGAAAAATGAGCCTTATAGTACCATAAAGGCAAAGATATACAAAACAACTGACCCGTTTCTCTGGATGCTTCAATTATGCAGGCTTATCTTAGTTTTGATAAGATTTGTGAAGAAACTAAATTTTAGCTTTGGGAGGACTAGAGTTGGCAGGAAGGGGACTGACACATAGCAAATTAAGCTAATTATGCTGGGGTCATGTTTGATTCTTGGTTTAAAAAAAGGGTAAAGGTGTTAAGATTCTCTCTGGAATCTTAAGGAGAGGGTCTAGCTAAATTGAAACACACTATGTTCATGTAGCTTGTAAAAAGGGCATACAAGCAATATTTCAGAAATGGTTTAGGGTATTACGTCGAAACTTAGAGGATATGATAAGCGGTATGTTCGACCGACTAAAAGGGAAAATGTGCATGCTATTACCACTACTACTTCTGCTACTACTAATACGACCGCTTCTAAAGATAAAGGTATTAAGGTTAAAACTTTGGGGAATGCTGATGGGGAAGTTGAACTAAATTAAGACACTGTGCATACACTTGTCAAAGGACGTATTAGCAATACCATGTGAGCCGCTTGGAGTACTATGTTGGAACTTTCAGATATGTTGAACTAACCAAAAGGCATTGTGTATATGCTTCTAATACTTCTACTACGACGACTGCCCCCTTTTCGGGCCCTTTCTTATCTTTAACAGGGACAAGTACAAGTTCAGATTGACTAATCCCTCTCAATTTCTTAACATGCCGGTACAAGACGCCGTCTGGCTTCATCTTCCACATCTTTGGCAGTTTCATCCATGGCCTCCACTTCACATCTCCTTAATTCACATTTAATATTTTTTCCACTTTCTTTAGATTCCTCTTATTTTCATATGACCTATCACTCATATAATTCTTGTATAGACTCCTCCTTCTCTCAAATAAACATAAACCTTTTTCACAAATATTCCTAGCTGCGTTTATAACTTTATTCCCTAAAACACCATCAGCAACTTCACAAACAATTTTCCTAAAACTATTCCATTCATCTTCCGTATTGTCAAATTTTAAACTCTCCAGTTTAGTATTTACCTGTTCCAGGACAATTTCTCTCAAATTCATATCTTGGAGTCTATCGGTGTTGACAACGAAACAGAGCTTGTTTATGAATCATCTTGAAAGGCATTTATTTAATAACTTTAAAAAACAAACAGTTTCAAAAAGGTTGAACAAGTAAAGATTCTAACTTGTGTTTTACCCAATGATGTTACGTCACATTTGTCAAATACTGAAAAACTGAGTATGGGGGGTTCAGTTCCATGGGGGTTAAGTTAAATGGGATTGAGTTGCACGAGCATTCAGTTACACGAGGGTTCAGTTGCACGGGGATTAAGTTTCAAGGGGGCTCAGTTACAGAAGTTCAGTTGCTTGGGGTTCTGTTACGCGGGGGTTCAGTTGCAATGACACCTTGAAATTTTGCTGCATCCGTCATGAGTCCCTAATAAAGAAAAAATCTACTTTGCTTCCTGATTTCTGTTCTTATTTTATGCGTATTCAAAGGCAGATCTAGAACAAAATCTCGGGAGGGGGAGGGGGAATGTGACAAGGGCACCAATAATTGACCAAACTGGCAAGTTTATTTTAAAAAAAGAGCAAAAACGGAATAAAGGTGGCAGAAAAATATCGGGGGGTAGGCCCCCTGGATCCGCGCCTGTGTGCATTCAATATGTTCTGAAAGGTTCATGGTAGTGAACAGGTTGTCAAATGGGCGCATCAGCAATATCTTAGGAACAGTTTGGTGTGGGAAGTTGAAACTAACAGGGCTTTTTTTGTGGGTGTTGAACTAACCAAAAGACAATATTTGCATCCTAATGCTACTGGTTCTAATCATACTACTACAACTACTACTAATATTGCTATTATTATTACTACTTCTACTACTACAACTGCTACTACAGCTAAGGCTACTACTATTAATTCCAAAGCTACTACTACTGCTGCTACTGCTATTACTGCTAGCACTTCTGCTACTAAAGCTAAGGGTATTGAGTCGACAAATTTGGGAAATATTAAAACTGTATTGAACTAAACCGAAACACCCTATGCCCACACGGTTTGTCAGGAGGGCATATCAGCAATATTTAAGGAACGGTATAGATGGTATTAAGTTGAAACGTTTTGCGTGTGTTGAAGGGGACGTTGAAGAAAACCAAAGGTGCTATACGCATACTGATATTAATGCTACAACTACTATTACAACTGTTGCTACTACGTAAGCTAAGGGTATGAAGGTGAAGCTTTCAAGGAACATTTAGGCGTATGTTGAACTAAATTAAAACGAACTATGAGCATGTGCAGTTTCAAAAAAATAACGCAATATCTCAAGAAGTGCTTACATTATTAAGTTAGACCTTTAAGGGTAAGCTGTGGTGTTGTCAGCAAAGTATCAAGAAAGATTGGGGGTATTAAGTTGAAACTTGAAGGGCTACTATTACTACTTTTGCTCTTACAACTTAACTAAATTAAAAAAGTGTAAGCGTATCCAAGTTATCAAAGAGCATAGATAGAATTTTTAGAGAATGGTATCAAGTTTTACTTTTCAGGTCAACTTAAGGAGATATAAAACTAAACTAAACAGTTCTATTTGTGTCATGATTAAAATTTGGTGAAAAATTTCCCCAACATACAAATAGCAAGCCAAACTTTGGATTCTTACAGAAAGAAAAACCCATTAAATATAAAATATGATTTTCTTTTTCCACGAAAAAGACTAAAGTCGATCGATAGAAAACGAACAGAAATTAATAAAAAAAAATTCCACAAAATAGGTTTTTCAAAGAAAAGCAAAGAGCTCCATTAAACCAAAAATAAGCAGAAATAGAGTCAAATAGTCTTCCAAGCGTAAAACCACCACAAATCACCATCAATACTGCAAAATATATTTAGTGGAAAGTATAATATTATAATTAATAATATTCAATAGTCCCGAATATATAATTAATTAATATTTTCCGAACAGAGTAAGAAAAAATACCAGCGACTACTAAAACAAATGCAAAATAAACCACATTTGTGCACGCTTAAATGAAGACTTTACTCACTCTCGAAGATCGTGTTTACAAAGTGGGCACGTGCAACACACGGCAGATCAAGTATGGGTTATCAGAGATTGTAGACTTACTCCATGTTAATGAACTTACAAGAGCTGGAACTACTGACTGGTTGAAAATAAAAGGAATAAAATTACTTGACTAGTTCATATACGAGTGGATGACTCGCATTCTTTCCAGTCGAATTTCCACGACTGGGCCAGGTCTTGTCTAATCTCTTTTTGAATGCCAAAACGGATGGTTTAGAGATAACTTTTTCGGAAAAGCTATTCTCCAAGTTAACATACTTAGTTCCAAAGTAATGATTTCATAGCCTTAACTGTGGCTTTAGGATAGATTTAATGAGCCCCCTAGTGTATTATTTGCTACATAGCTGGAAAATGCACGGTATGTAATACAATATACTTTCCAGGTAGTGTAGGTTTCAAACACACAGGACAAGGGACACACAAAAATTTCGTGCAAATCTAGTAATTCACTTTATTATACAAATGACTAGTACCTTATTCCGTTTGACTATTAACCTGGTCGAAGTTCTTTTAACTCTTGATAAAGATTAGAGTAATCTAGACGATCATTGTCCGACAATCTAGACCGATCTTTCTTGTCGTGATGCAGACATGTGCACAAAATAGACATTCCGAAAAGATTTTTGGGCTTGTATCCATGAACTGATTGAAGCCATTTAATTTTAATGCCCCTCTCTCTAACGGATGGATATCACAAAAGCCGCCTATTAAAGATAAAATATAAATTGCTAGTATATTTGCCCTTTCTCTCTTAGCCAGAAAAATAATATATTTGCTGAAAGAAATTTCGTATTCTGAAGCAAATGTAAAGGGGAATTTTAGAAAGGGGACTTAAGCTAAGTTTGTTACATTAATGAAGATTATAAATTTGTTTTGTAATATATTCTATGCTTAGTTCAGTTAAATGGGGTTGAGTTGCACGAGCATTCAGTTACACGTGGGTTAAGTTGCACGGTGGTTAAGTTTCAAGGGGCTCAGTTACACGTGGGTTATGTTTCACGTTGGTTCAGTTACAGAAGTTCAGTTGCTGAAAGAAATTTCGTATTCTGAAGCAAATGTAAAGGGGAATTTTAGAAAGAGGACTTAAGCTAAGTTTGTTACATTAATGAAGAATATAAAATTTGTTTTGTAACATATTCTATGCTTAGTTCAGTTAAATGGGGTTGAGTTACACGAGCATTAAGTTGAAGATTATAAAATTTGTTTTGTAATATATTCTATGCTTAGTTTTACTGCGCAGAACAAACAAAAAAAAAAGAAAAAAAAAGAAGAATGTATTAAAGATTAGCCGAAGAGAAAACTATTCCAACCTCAAGTAAACACACATAACTGATTCTTTTAGATCTGTTTTTCTTTCCAATGCTAAGGTATTTAAATATATTCGTGGATGTTTCAAATGCTATTGAACATTAAAATGGACGGCCTAGGTCTAGGGAACTTTTCGTTGAGGGTAAAAAGTTTCGGGTCAATTATTGCCATTGCCTTTGTCACTGAAAAAACATATGCGTCCCAACAAGGAATATATTTAAAATGGGATTACCGGTTTTGAATCCCCCCCCCCCCTAGGACTTTTTCGACACGTAAAAAAGTAAAAAAAAATGCGCATAAACAAATTTTTGATGCGTTTTAAAAGTTTTTCGTATTCCCTCCCTACCCTCCCCCGAAAAAGAATCCTGGATACAACCATGGTCGTAGATCCCATTTATCAGTTTATTTGTACTATTACTATCACCTCGCCCTCAGTTTTGCACTGCAATTTGTGCTTGAAGAGATGATAGTCTCTCAGGATATTGTGTCAAAGACTGTGCATAACTATTTAATAATATATGAAAAATTAAATTTTGCAATAGACAAAGAACTACAAAGTACAATACTATATTTGAAAAAAATGGAAAAAATGTTTTAACTCAAACCTAAACTTCCCCAGGGTAAGAAAAACCTAAAATATCGAAATTTTATAGTTCATCGTGAGCTAATAAATCATCAGGGCTTCCAGTGGGAAGTACACATGCAGTTGGTGTTACGAAATTCATCTCGTATTCACATCTATTGGGTTCACTAGCTGATATTATAACATTGTCAACACCACACGTGAAATGTACCTAATAGAGAAAAAGGCAATTAGTCAATATTAAATTGTTATTGTCTATATAACACTGTCATTGTAACATTGTGATCGCCACATGTAAAATGTACCTAATAAAAAAAAGGATAATTAGGCAACATAAAATTGTCCTTGTCAACATAATATTGTCAACACCAGACGAGAAATGTACCTAATAAAGAAAATGACAATTACTCAATATAACATTGTCATTGTCAACATAACACTGTCAAAACCATCTGTGAAATGTACCTAACAAAAGAACAATTAGTCAATAGTAATTTCTAGACTGCAAAGATAATCAAACTATTCAGATGCCAATTTAACCAAGTCCATGAAAAAAGAATATTTAAACAAAAAATAAAAGATTATTCGCCATTTCTCATTTATTGCTAAAATTATTTGGCTGAGAAAATATGCACAATCTTGGCTTTTCTTAAGTGATGGACCTAGTTAAATTGAATTGAAATAAAATCAAGCTTCCATTCTAGATGGAAGTAAAGAGGGAAGTTGATACTTAAAACAAACAAAAATTTTTGATTCGCAATTTATCCAACATTTATCGACAAAACTATCTTAAATAGACTGGCTCATGGTATTTCCATATATTTATGGATTCTGGAAAACTATCAATTCGGATATATTTCTATTCAAAAAAAACTTTATAAATATATTTGTTGGCATGATCAAAAGATAGGTCAAACAACATCAGAGGCTAAATTTTTATTATTATTTAAAGAATCAACTCGGAAAGTCAAACACCACATTTTCTCTCACTGATGTAATCTTTGTTTTATTGACATCTGATTTTTGCCCTAGAAAGGGCGAGGAATGGGGGTGGTGGTGGTGGTGTAAAATTCCATTATCACTTCATTTTTCACTAGTTTACGCCTGGTGACGAATTGTTATTTTCAAATTGTATAAGCAGTTGAATTATTAGTAATTAACTCCCATCATGCTCTCAACATAATGTTTTGCCTACAGCGGCGCTTTCAATAAAGTGTTCCCACTTAGCCACTTACGCAAGAAGATGACCAACTATCCGTCCTAAAAAAATACATCAAAACTGCTACAATCTCACCCACGATTTTGTATTTTTTCTGGAATTCTCCTGTCTTTTTCTACTTCTAAGTTTTGCCTTAATTGGTCAGTTCGGCGTTAGGACTTTCTGCCAAAACATGCCCCCTCCCTCCCCCGTCAACAATATAATTTTTTAAATAAAACCACGCCTATGGAATTCCAGGTACTCCTCATCACACTCTAACATATATTGCATAAGAATACGCATTCTTTGGTTGTACGATGATGGAAAAGGACCTCGCTGTCAATAGAAAGAAGAAAAATAAGAGCATATCGTACAGATACCCCCAAGAAAACAAAAAGCAAACCTTGCATGATCTCTGGGGTCCATTCCAACACTGAACACCTTTTTCCAACATCATTATCGAATACTTATTATTCTCTGGACCTGCCCAATGGCCCCACTGACCAAGACGTGTTTCACTTCCACCGTGTTTAGGTCTTTGACTAGCCTGGGAAAAAATGTTTTGCATAAGTACACACTGACATATCTACCCGTCCGTACATGTATGTACCCGTTAGTACCTTCTAACGGGAAGAGCATACTAACAAGTCCTTAAGGCTCATTCAAACAATTAGAGATTTTATAGTAATTAAAGATGATGCTATTACAAAAACAGCTGCAGGGTTGAAATGGAGGGTTGAAAATAGTGAGACAGGGGGTTGAAATGGAGGTTTCTGAACTAATTAACCAACTAACTAACAACAACTTACTGCAGCACCAAGCCACCTGAGGCGAAAACAGCTGCACACGAACCTCCTACATCCTAATTTATTCAAAACCACTTCTTTAAACCCTCCCTCGAAACTCCAAATTTACTCAAATATTTCCTCACGGCATTTACCAGCCCAATTTGGCGAGGACCTGGTTTTCGTTTCCCCTAGATGTTTGGCTGACAAGGACGATCTTTGGCAATCTGTCATCCTTCATCCACAGACCGTGTTTAGCCATCTCAATCTTTCTCTCATTATAGCCATACAAAACAGGATTGAACGACATTTTTCGTAGAGCTTACTGTTTGAAATGCGGTCAACCAGACAGGTATCCAAAACAATCCATAGGTAATTCCTCTGGAAAATATCTAGCAAATCTTCCTCCGTCTTTTGGAGCACCCACACTTTTTTTTTTTTTTTTTTTTTTTTTTTTTTTTTTTTTTTTTAGATAGATAGATATTTTATTTATGAAATATAGATAACGCTATAAAATACACCTGCGCACATGCCTAGTGGCATAATTGAGCGAATTAAAAATTACAACAAATTATTAAACACCGTTAGCAATTAGCAATTTAAATGAAAAAAAAAAAAAACAAAAAAAAAAAAAAAACAAAAAAAAACAAAAAAAAACAAGCCTCTTGGACAACTGCCCAAATATAAACAAGGTAAATAAAACCAAAGTCAACTTTCAGAGATAAACTTCCTCCCCATTCTGCAAAAATGCTGGTAATCACCCCACTCTCTAATATACAGGCGAATAGAGTTCCACATTTTCGGACCAATATGCCTCAAACTAAATCCTGCTCTAGTTGTTCGCCTAAACTCTTGTGAGAAATTGAACTTAAGTGATTATGGATATGAATGACGCTGCGAGTTAAGAGGGAAAATTCCATGGAAATGTGATGCTAACTGGCCAAAAACGTAATTGTGACATATCTGGGATATTGCAATGAAATGAAGTTGATGTAAAGAAAAAAATGTAAAATTTGAAGGGGTTTATAAACTGAAGGAAAAGTTGAAGCCCACACTGAAACACAATATAGAAAAAAGGATGGACCAGAGAAAAGTAAATTGATTTAAGTATATTAACCGGAAAAACATGGCGGAGACGGCACATAATCCCAACATTCCTAGAAACTTTTACCGATAGAGTTTTAACATGTTCATGGAACGACAAATTTTCATCAATAATTATCCCAAAAAATCTAAAATGTTTTACCCGCTTCAATTCCATATTATTTAAATAAAGAGAAAAAACATCAGAATTGACTGAACTAACTCGTGAAAATAGCATATACTGGTATTTCCTTTCATTTAATAGAAGAAGGTTTCGACAATACCACTCTGAAGTAGTTGATAGAGTACTATGGATGTTCAGGAAAAGCTGTGTTAAATCAGAATGGGAAGAAAAATCACAAAATCATCCACAAACATAAAAATTTTGCAGATAGGAAGAAACTCAGGCAAATTATTAATAAAGAGAAGAAATAGGGTAGGACCCAAAACAGAGCCCTGAGGAACCCCACAATTTACGGAAAATGACTTAGATCGGATTCCATTTTTACTATCATGGCATTCAATTTTTCTTTCAGCAAGGTAAGATGCAAAAAAATTCAATGATTTTGAAGAAAATCCATATTTTTTTAGTTTATTTAGTAAAGTCGGTGATCCACCGAGTCAAACACCTTGGCTACATCCAAGAATATAGCCAAGGCACCCTGACCAGTGTCCAGCGCATCATTTACTTCAATTAGAAGCTGATGTATTGCTAGTTCTGCTGATTTTCCTTTAATGAATCCATACTGCGAAGGATGCAATATTTTATTATTACATAAATAATTTTGAAGTTGTTTATGAGCAATTCTTTCCAAAATTTTACTAAAAACAGGTAACAGTGAAATTCCTCTATAATTCGAAGGATCCGTAGAAACACCACCTTTATACAAAGCTAAAACATGGGCATTTTTCAAAAGATCAGAAAAAACTCCATTTAGTAAAGACAAATTAAAAATATGTGCCAACAATGGGGCAATATTAGGAGCTATTTGTTTCACAATATGTGTAGAAAACCCAAAATCATCCAATGAAAAACTTTGCTTTAGTTTCATTATATGTCCTTTAACTTCCTGAGGTGAAATTTCAGAAAAAGCAAATGAGTTTGGTGCTTCATTTTCAACAACAAAATCAGTCGACAGACTCTCTTGCCTATTTGTACTCGATACAATCCTAGACCCAATAGTACTGAAATTCATTCCAAAAATATCCAAAATTTCTTTTGGATCCGTCACTTTTGAACCATCAAGTTCAAGACAATTAACTCCCGAACTCTAACGATGATTGGGACGAATTTTTTCATTGATTAGCTGTCATGTCTTTTTCATATTTGACTTAAACTGTAAAAATTTATCGGAAAAATATTTTCTTTTAGCATATCTTAAAATAGAATTCAGTTTATTTCTATAAGTTCTATAATCCTCATAAAATACATCAGATTGGGCAGCCAGATACTGACGATGTTGTTTTCTTTTCATCTTTAATAACGTCAAAATACCATCTGAATCCACGGGTCAAATTTTTTTGAAAACTTTTCGCGCAAAAATCTTGTCGATGCTGCTTGATCTCGGAGTTGTATCATAACATGGATAAATTTCGAAAAAGCATCATCAACATAATTTGAATCAAAAATGGGGGTCCAGTCTTTATTATCTATCAATTCACGCAAAAGCTTAAAATTAATCAATTTTTCTGTCAGTAAGAATTTTTATTTCCATGTTTTTAAATGCAGGTTGAGATAAACTTTGGGCTACATCTAAAACAACACTAACTGTAAAATGATCAGACATGTCACATATACTAACAGAATACTTTATCGCTTTAAAAGAAACAACAGAAAAGAAAATGTTATCCAGCAAAGTTGCAGTAGTCTTTCTTACTGTCGTAGGTAGCGAAATACTTGGAAAAAGGCCTGAACACAGCATAATGTTCAGAAACTCTTTATGAAAAGCCACATCTAAATTCAACAAATCAGAATTGAAATCACCTGAAATTATTACTGTTTCTTTTACATCCACCAAGTTTTACAACTAGGGGCTAAAAAATCTCAAAAAACCCTTTGGAGTTACTTGATGGCGGTCTATATACTGATCCAAAAATAAAAGGTTCGAAGCCAATGGGACGTAATTCAACAAATAGAGTCTCACATAAACCTTCTTCCCAAACTGAAAAATCATCAAGTATATTAACAGACCAATCCTATCGGACATAGATTAATTGACCACCTTTCGCACTGTCAGACCTACACCTTGAAACAGATTTCATACCCGAAAGGGACAGCATAGACATTGGAGACTTTTGCAAAAAAAAAGTTTCACATACAGCTACAATATCTTTAGGACTAGAATTTAACAAAAACTTAAGTTCACTATACGCACTCTGCAATCCTTGCGCATTAACATGTAATACCCTTATCGGGAATTCACATTGCTCAACTTCATTAGTTAAAGGGTCATCCGAAAAATCACAATCGGGTAGATTTCTGACATACTGTACATCTTTATCACTCCCAGTCGAATCATTAAGTATCGCATCTAAGTTTAAACGGGACTCCAAAAACGACTGAAATCTTTCCATATCATAAATAAACAAAGGAAAACTAAATCAAACTTCAATTATTCACAGTGAAGGTTCATTAGCCAGATTGAGCATCTGAGCCACATCTGCTATTGTTTTGCATGGTATAATTTGCGAGCCATTTTTCACAAAAATGATGCCTCTTATCGTCCACACATTCTTATTTTCAAATCTGTTGCAAGCCAGCTTGAAGACCTCCTGCCTCTCCCTAGTTAACGCTTCATGAACAAAAACGTGGGAACCCTTCAGCATTTTTCAATTGCGAAGTATTTCGACTGCTGCAGCTTCTGAGATCAATGTAATTTCGATAGGGGCTAGAGCTTGATCATTAGCTCCTAGACGTTTAGCCCCCTTAATGATCGATTTTTCAAGCTGAAGTCCCACCTGCAAATTTAAATAATTAAGAACTTTTTCACCTACTGCTGGGAGATCACAGGAAGTTGTCATGACCCCAGGAATAATGACTTTATTTGGAAGGGCAGACTGACCTAGGTCGTCCAACTTCGACTCGAGTTTTTCAAGCTTGGACTCATTTTGAACAAGTTTCACTCGTAAATCCTTGAGAGCCTTTTCAACCTTTTCAACTTCGGAACCATACTTGACCAACGTTATCACTATAGCTTCCAATATAATAATCTTGGTTCGATCCACTTGATCCGTTAAAAAGGGCATTAGAAATTTTAATTTGTGATCGAATTAACCTTCTTTAATCTTCCCATGGTCATAGATTCTAATTAGAGGATAATTAGCACCGTTTATATAGCTTTAGTTTAATTAGTTCACCTGAGAAAGACAAACACAAACCTCAGATGTAGTATTTTACAAAGCTAGCTGTCACAGATAAAAAAATACGTTTAGTCTGTCATTAGAACAAAAATTTAATTATATAAATTATTTTTTTTAATTAATTATGCAACTAATGACGATGGTTAAGAAATGGGCAGGAGATTGATCCAGTGAAGGCAAAGCAAATCACACTTATGTTGAAAGAAAGAAAGTCTTTCTGCCACGTTATTTCTAGTTCCTAATTATATTAGAATAAATCTTTAATTATAATTTAATTATATTAAAATAATTTTTTTCACCAAGATTAAAGCTGATACTTTTAAAATCATTTTTAAAATCAATTTATGAAAAATATGCCTTCTTGCACATCAGCACATCAAACCGAAGGCCAAACGTCCTCAAATGGGGTGAAGAGGTGATAAGAAAATATATAAAGTGGTAATTTAATCAAGAGGACAAAGAGTGAAGACTAGGGAGGAGCTTGTACTATAGCGGGGGCAGATCTTACCCAGTGTCAATTAAAAAGGGTTGACAACGCCCATGCAAAAGGAGATATAGAATTAAAAAATTGGACTAGGTCCCAGTTGCAATCTGGCCTAACTAGTGAAGATTGGTAACTACCCTATGACAAGCCTAAACTGAAATTGATGAAGGGGTTTTTATATACTAGAAAAATATATCACTTTTAAATTGATTACAGTAGTTACGATCTTCGCTATAAAAAAGAGCCGTACTAGAAAACGGTCAGGAAAATTAAAATTATCCGGTCAAAATGGTAAAAGACTTGAAAACCTAATTAAAGTAAAGCCAAATAAAGTTGTAAAACTTTTTTGGAGTTACAAAAAAAATTATTAGTTTCACTTCTATATGATAGCCTATAATCCTAAGGCAGAATTAAGGAGGGCATACAGTAAGAAGAAGGAAAAAAAACTTTAAATCGAAAGTGATTGGAGGCCAACAAGCCCCTGTCCTAGAACAGTGTTTGATATCAGCTTCTTTTTTATATCCGTAAAGTGAAAAAACACATTCTTCCCCAAAACTATGAAGTATTACACCATACCCACAGGCCCATTTTTTTACCTTTAGACGATTTTGAAAAAGATAGCTATTTCACAATTTTTATCATGGGAGGGGAGACGTGGGACATGTCCTAAAAATTTCAATTTAATACCCTCGACCGTTCTTAAGATATCGCAGATCCACCTTTTTGATAAACTGGATGCACATAGTGCCTTTTGATTTCGTTTAAGATACACGTCAAACTTTTCCGAGGTTTCACATTATTACCCTTGGCCATTCCGGATGCACCTAGGATCAAAACCTTCCCCTTTTCCTAATGATAAATCGTGCATGTAAACAATGAATAAATTGCACATTTCCAATCCTTACCCCGGGGCTGTGGAGGGCATGGTATTTCTGAAGTTAAAGGTTTAGACCTTTCGACTAGTTTGAACAAAATGACAATACAACATTTTTATCATTGTTAAGGAGGGGGGTACATAAAAAGGGACAGAGGGAGGTGGGGATACTTCCCCTAAACATGTATTGACAGTTTCAACCTAACACAATCAACCGTTGCTTAGATATTGCTGGTATTCCCTTTTCACCAGCAACAAGGACAAAGTGTGTTTTGACTGTGTTCGGCATCCCTCTCAACATTTTCTTAAAGTTTCACCTTAATACCCTAAGCTCTGCTGGAGATCCAGGATCAAACATGATCTCTTTTCTTAATAAAAAATCTTATATTAACAATGAGCAACTTGCATAACTCACAGCCCTTGCACCGGGGTCTGCAAATGGATATCTCAAGTATTGTTCGAATGCATTCGGGGAAACAACAGTGTTGAGAGAGGGGGGCTGGCTCCCCTCCAATCACTTTTAACTTTAGAAGTTCTACGACAACTATTTCTATACGAAGTGCCTTGAAATAAATAAATAATAAATTAGTGTTCACACCGCTCTTTGCTCAGGCAGCGCTATTGCACTGCCTATGATATGAGACTTACATAATCGAAGGGACAAAATTTGTATGTATATTCTCTATCCGTGAACTCAAAACAATGGCCATGAAGGGGTGCAAACTCCTCTTCTGGTCCGTAATCGTTCTTCAGCGAATCCTCGATGGTCTTCACGTCCCGTTCAATCTCTCGAAGTCGCCTGTCTGCTTCATTGTAGGCATCTCGTGCCGCCTTAGCTGTAAGCAAGATCGCATGCTCAAATTTTAAGTACGTAATTACCATTAATAATTCATGCCTATTGGTGTTTGGATGACTTCTAGAGGGGGGGGGGGTAAAACACAAAGAGTTGAGTGAAAGTACATACTCAGAAAAAATCAATTTCTTTATAAATCTGGCAGATAGGTAAATTATTAGTCCCTTTTCCCTCTGTTTACAGATATGTCTGCATCTTCGTTCTTTGTGCCATACTTTGTAAACATTATAATAACATGTCACGGTGATTAACGTCTTTTTTTCTAACATGCCAGTGCTATTCTTTTGGATATTTTGGCATATTAATAAACTTGATTTATTGATTGATGACTGCTGGCAATATTAATCAGATTCTACTTCGTTTCATTAATTATAATATTAAGACTATAATATTATAATACCTCTAATTATAATGATATATATATCTCATTATATATATATATATATATATATATGATAATTATATTCTATAATATCATTAATTATGATATCTCTGGCTTCTAGCAATATTAATCCGATTCTGCTTGGTTTGATTAATTATAATGTTAAGATTATAATATTATAATATCTCTAATTATAATGATATATATATATATATATATATATATATATATATATATATATATATATATATATATATATATATATATATATATATATAAAATTATATTATATAATATCATTAATTATAATATCTCATGCTTCTAGCAATATTAATCAGATTCTGCTTCTTTTGATTAATTATGATATTAAGATTCTAATATTATAGTATCTCTAATTATAATGATATATATATAATAATATTATATAATATCATTAATTATAAAATCTCTGGCTTCTAGTAATATTAATCAGATTCTGCTTCGTTTGATTAATTATAATATTAAGAGGGAGATATTTCCTCAATTTCTTCTTTTACCATTCAAAAATATGGGCAACTACTAAGACCAAAACCGATGATACGGCCCAAGAAGAGAAGAAAGTTTTGAATTCTTCACTCTTTAGTTTTTTCTTAAAAACTGTGCTTTTAATTTGATTATAATCGCAGCAGTAGCTGCAACCTAGCAAAGAGGGAACCATAGTAAGCAAAATTTCAAACTAGCGCTTTACTGAAAACTTAGCTTGCTTGATATTTAGAGAATTTCGATTATACTAAAAGCTACCGATATCGCGGCCATTGAGATACTATTGAGAGCCTTGTAAACTAATCTTCTATTTTCTGCAGTCTAGTAAAGGACTTTTCTACTCCTGGGGAATATCCTGTTTTTTGGGGTGGGTTTTGTGTTTTCAGTAAAGTACTAGTTTTTAGAATCCTATAAATATAATTAAATACAATTAATCAGCTTATTTTAGACAGCTTTGTAGATATATGTTGCATAGCCTGTGAAGCAGTAGTTTTAGTTCGTTTGTTTTAACTTAGCTCTTTATCCTATCACAAAAACGTTGTTCTTTCTTTCAAGATATTTGCCCATAACAGATCTTACGAGTCTGTGTTTTTCTTTACTCCATCTTCATTTATCATTATAGATCCCCCCCTAACGAAGATCAATTTTCCTCTTTGTCCACTTTACTCTGTACTATTTCTGGACTAGTGTTCTTCAATAGTCTACGACGTATCTTATTGCAGTGGGGGAGGGAGTAATTAACCTCTTCTTCTACTCTCAAACCTTGCACTGAATATTGGATGTCCGTGTTTGGGAGTAATCTTCATTTTACTTTCTATATACATCTTTAATTTCAAACCAGAGAGAAGAATTATGCAGTTAGGTAAAAAAGGAATTTACCTAGGTCAATAAGTAGGTATTTAAGCAGATAGGTAAGGAACAGATCAGCCTTATTTTTTTCTTCCTTGGGTAAGATAATTTCGGAGACCACACTGCCTTTCCATGACGATAAATAAAAGTTCAAATAGGGACAAAATCCTTTTAATAGATAGTGATAAATTTCACAAAAAAACTGGATATTTCGGTCACATATGCAGTGACCATCATCAGTAGTTATTACTAACACAGGCTAAACACAGATTTTGACACAAGAGGGGGGCACTGAACATTGTCTGTACACAAAGAGACACAGAACCGTTAACTCAGGGAGTACCACGCCCAGAACTCCATGTGTTGAATAATCTTTTAAAAAATACCCCATATGTTGAAAAAAAAGTTAAAAAAGTTTTAATGATAGAAAATTTATACAAAAACACGAAAGAAAATTATAAACAAAAACATCAAAAAATAGCGAAAACAATTGATTTAGACAAAATCAATTATTTTGCAGCCATCAAGACATGGCTAATTGTAGAAAAAACCAAGACAAATAGCCCGAGCGATTGAGAGGCAAATCTGGGAAAAGCCCTTTTTAGGATTGTATAAAAATGATGTCATTTTATTTGTTGATAGACAAGTCTATCATCCGTCCATATGTCATTCCTAGGACAGAACTAAGGTCGATAGTCATAGAATTAAGGGATTGAAGATTGGATTGATTTTGGGCTGACAAGTCCACTGGACTTTGTCCCAAAATCTGGGATTGAATTTGCTTGGACTCACAGGCGGCGAACAAGTGAAACCTAAGCCTAATAGGAAACACAAAAAGGAAATATAAGAGGAAATATAATATCTTATTCACAGATTTATAGAATATTTTGTAGAATAATACCAGGCAATATTCATTCCATAATTCATGTCTCTTGCTGTTGACTGATTCCTCCAATCACCAATTCACAAAACAACAATTAAATAAGCATAGGCACTGCTAAAAGGTCAAATAACTTGTACACAATGGCTTAAGTCCAGAGGATCAATCAGCTTTTGGATTGAAATTAAGGATTTTGGATTAATGAATTAAATTACATTACGTTACAATTACTTAATTAAATTACATCATGTAATTAATTAATTAACCCATTAAATTAAATTAAATTAATTAATTAAATAATGTAGTTAATACAATTACATAAAATAAATCAATTAAATTACATTACATTAATAAATTAAATTACATTACTTTACATTAAATTACAGATTAATTAAATTTTGGATTTAAATTCTGAATTCTACAGATTCTGCAGAATTACGCAGATTCTGCAGAAATCTGGATTCTACACCAACCCAGAAAGCTTATCATGAGTATTATTCTGTTAATACTCAGGTGTCTATTTATTAGCAAACTAAATTTAATATTAACATTTAAAGTCAAGTTTTGATATGACAAGTCTATAATACACTACTAAAGTTATTCTTAATTTTGTAGTGGCTGTAGGGAGTAAATTTAGCGATTTCGTACCCCTTAACTCGAATTTTCATTTGGCTTACCTCTATAGCTGGTTACTTTTACAAGTCAAATTTTACATAGAATCACCTCTATAACTCGAACTATGTATAAGTTGAACTATACGTAACTCAAAGAAAAACGGTGGCCTCGTGAATTTTGAGATAGCAAGAGTCGACTCTATTTTGTACACTTTTTGTGTGTGTGTGGGTGTGTCTTGTTTATATGATTTAATTAGTTAATTGAGCCACGGCGGGCAAGATATTCGGCCTTCTAGTAGTGGCTATGTTTATTTCGTTTCTGTATTAATTTTGTGAATTGTTGAAAATAAAGGTGTCAATCAATCATAAGTTTGAGCTTGAACAAAATTAATATTTGGAAAGTGATACTAAAGATAAATTGATTGCATCCTATGAACAATAATTTTATATATTTTATGAATATCGTTTGTATTGTATGAACAATAGATTGGTATTGTATATTATATGTTTTGTACCATATATTGCATTGTATATTGTATGTTGCACTGTATATTGTATGAATATCGTTTGTCAGGGACGGATCCAGGATTTTTCAGGGGGGGGGGGGCAAAATAGGTTCATCCGATAAACTTGCGTTAGGAGCAAGTTTAGCTAACGCAAACTTGAGTTAATTAAGTAAATTTCACTACTTTAGACTACGCTAGGGAGGGGGGGGGGTGCACCCGCCCCCCCCCCCTGGACCCGCCACTGTCGTTTGTATTGTATGAACGATAGCTTTGTATTGTATATTGTATGAATACCATTTCTATTGTATGAATAATAGCTTTTTATTGTATATTACATGTTTTCTATAGTGTGGTGTATCGTATGTTGTATATTCTATGAATATCATTTATATTGTATGAATAATAGATTTGTATTGTATATTGTATGTATTGTATAGAGTGTAACTATCGTTTGTATTTTATGAATAATAGCCGACTCAAATAAAAAAAAAACAAGATGATTTTGAATCACTTATGACTGTTTTTTGTCTCAGCCAATCGACTAGAGTTTATATATTTATTTGCATATAGTTATATGTTTATATGTTTTTATAGTTATATGTTTATATGTTATCAAGTTTATGAGTTTATCTTTACAAATGAGTATATGTTTTATACAAGTTTATGTTTATGTTATAACAGCAATCATATATACGTACAAGTGCAACAAATCAACTTCAATTTGTTAATTTTGAGCTCGTACCTTCTTCGACTATTTTCTGGGTTTCAGGATCATATTGTAGAGTCTCTTCTACAGGAAGGACTTCTGAGTCCTCAGTTTTATCACCTTGATCAGCTTCTCCATGGTCAAAATCCTCTTCCTCCTCATCAGTTTCTCCTTCAGGAATTTCAGGTAATTCACCTCCTTCAGCTGGTGGAGTGTCAGTGCTAGAGGGTGGAGGACTAGCTACATCTTCTTCATGAGTGAGGTACGGCTTCATTAGAACGAACCCAGTACTCAGCTTAAAATTTATAAAAATAAAATTAAAACAATATGAACCAAAATAAGTTTTTACTTTGTCACAAATGCAAAAAAGAAATATCCAAAGAAGAAGAAGTATATATATATATATATATATATATATATATATATATATATATATATATATATATATATATATATATATATATATATATATATATATATATATATATATATACATATAGTACCGGGAGCTCGGCGGCTTCACCGCCGGGCTCCGGCACTCGGCAAGCTTCTGTATATGGATTCTCATTGTCGCTTGTCTTCTAACCGCAGACAATTTTTTTTATAATTCTGGGGAAAAAATATGGTAAAATGGATGGTTATAAGAATGAATAGACCTAAGATGGGTGAGGGGAGGGGGGGTATTTTTATTTTGATGCCCTTAGTAGTTTAAGACCATATTGACCCACTTCAAAGACAGCAAAACAAAGCCCTGTGTATCCTAAACACTTTCATCCCCTCCCCAATATCCCTACAATCAAAATCATCAATTAAATGTATATATTCTTTCCTTAATTTATTACCCGTGGAATTATTATTATCTAATAATGGATTGATGTTTTGTATTAAGTATTTTGCTAAAATTCTACCGAAAATTGTTTATGCTATCGAACTATTTAACCAATGTGAGCATGATTATGGAACGATGGGGTTTTTCTAAGTATGTTGAACCCCGAGCGTGCACTGAGAGATCGAGGTTCTCACTCAGGCAAACTTTGGAATATGCATGGGTCGGGTCTTAATATTGGTCTTTCTGTTGGTACACTGCGGGGGCAATACAAAACTCTGCTACTAACCCTTTGATCATTTTATTTATTTTTTTTTTGCTTTTTTAAAATTCAGTTATGGTGGTCCCGCTGACTCGTTCTCTTGGTAGGGTTTTCTCATGGCTTCACTTTTGTTTGAGTTTGTTTTCCATTTGGCTGCTGGCTTGAAGTGATGCTTGGTAAGTCATACATTTTTTTTATTTATTTACAAAAGAGAGTGATTGTGTACAAATAGAGTTATATATTATGTTTTGTTGTTTTTATTTGTTATTGGTTGCCTGGTAATACGAGCTAGTCTCTCAGCCGGGCATACCCATATTGTAGTTGTATTTAGTTTGTAAATAAAAGAACCTGAACAGCCTATGTATATACATACAGTCAAGTAAACTCCTATGTTCTCCATTTAAAACTTCTGGAACACATGTGTAGCAAATTCTCTCTGGTTCCTTCTTGACGCATACGAAATGAAAAATTTATATGCCTTTGCTGCGCTTTGATACGCTATTTGGAAATAAATCAATAGAAATCAATAGTTCACTCCGCTGACCACGTCCGTCTGTGGTTCTCTGATATGTTCTATATCTGAAGCAAATGAGCATCACAGTATGTATATACATCACAGCATCACAGTATGTACATCACAGTATGTATTGATCATACCAAAGCTTTCAGGTTAGGTTGACTTTAGCAGATTAGACTTCAATTAAGACTAGCCCATTTATTATTTAATCTATAGCATTAAGGTACTTTAATCCCGTGTGTAATCACCAATGACAGTCTTAATATAAACTTAGTTTTGGTCTTTTGACCTCCCCCTCCCCCCAAAAAAAAAGAAAAAGATGGTTTTGGTACGTCATAGGAAATAACCAACTCAAATAGTACGTGAAACTGATAAGAGAGGAAACTCTAGGATTTCAACATGGATCCATTACTAATTGAAAACTAATAATGCCACTGGGGCTACTGTACGATCCCATCGAACTAAATAAAACCATAATTTTGGTTTATTAATATTTTAATGCAAATTAAAGCTATCAAATGTAAATGTAAAGTAAAAAAGAGTGAAAAAATAATTAAAAGGGTATTTTTTCCCACCTTTTGTGTTTTCTTCCGACTAACTTATGATAGACAAAATCCTGTAAAAAGGGAGATTTTCTACTTTAGTTTTCCTTAATATGGCACAATATTTTTTGCAAAAAAAGCCACTAAGCCACATTTACTCAACCAGCGGGAACAGTGGACAAAGCAGAAAAATTGGGGAAGTGTACATTTTCAAACGCGAGGAATTTGTAAGTTATCACTTATCCTTCTTACTTTTGGTGGCACTACCACGTTCCTCATTCTCAAGGTTGAAAAGTTATAGTTTTCCCATGCTATCTTTCGAATTCTCCCCTTCCACTGGAAATACTCTTCAAATTTTAGCGGAAGTTGCCGAAGTCGCAATTCGTTTTTTTCTCAAAAAACTAAAACTATTCCAACATTTTCAATATTGGCAAAGAGGCAAACAGTAGGAATTGAAACAAACAAAAGAACCACAACTATTAACGAATAAATGAATATTTCACCGACAAAACACATTTCAAAGAATAACTTTAGCCTATAATACCCTAAAGTTTTCATAGCAAATCTTTCCAACCACCTAAATGCATCGTAAAATTTACACCCAACCTTAACACCCATTCTTCACTATGTTCCACACACTAACACAGCTCAATCATCCCCCTTTACAAGTCTTCGATCAGATACCCGCTGTCTGCTTGTACTCCAAAAACGTTGCTGGCACCACTATAAAAGATCCAAAACTGAACAAAGAGGGCAGGTTTAGTCATTCTCCGCGACTCTCTCCAGTCTGTTATTAAGAGTTTGGATGCAAAGTCGATGGCTGTTTTTCTTTAAAGTATTGAAATTCACCCCGTTCTCTAGAGCTTTCCCCTATTGTACCTACAATTGTCCAACCAACAAGACAGATATGAGGGCACACAGCTCAGTCCAATGATCTTAAGGCTGGTAAGCACAAAACATAGTACTTGAAGAACAGCTTCATCAGAAGACGCACTTTGATCCGGTATGATACTCCTGAGGAAGTTATCCTTAAAAGTGTCTTTGTCAACTCTTTCAAAAGAGGACATAAAACCTCGATTAAAGATTACCAGCGAATTGGATATTTAGTTGTACCTGGCGCCGCAAATTTAGGAATAAAAAAAATCCTACTCCCATATCAATTGAAACAAACTTTATTCATCTTCACATTGGGCAAGCATAGGGACCCCAAGTTTTCGTAACCTTACGGGTATACTTTCTTCTTTAACCAAGAGGAAGATAACAGCCCTTAAAGTCCATTGAAAGGACTTACCTATGTATGGTATATAAAAGATAAGTAAGTACATGGAAAGGATACTTGCAATGAGAAATTAAGGTTTACTTCAGTAGTATTATCAGGTATTGTTCTAAATTAAGAAATATACCCATTTTAATTTTTGTAGTAAGGAAAAGCAACATAACTTCCTGTTAGGTTTTTCTTCCGCTTGCTTTTACCTATAGTTTATTGCCATTACCCCAAAAAATACGAACTAAAAGTTATAATTTACAAACTTCCGCATGTGAAAACTTACAAATGAAACAAGAGAGAAAAAAAAAATACGACTTATAAATTCTTTAATCTCGTGGAGATTTCTTGTTCCATGAAAAAAAAAAATATAGCAAAAATCTCAAAATGCGGGAATTTTTTTTTTACACACATTAAGCAAATCAACAGTTTAAACAGCTTAAATTGTTTCAAAATAACGTTGTACAAAGTAATTTGCACCCTTGTAAATATTAAATGGATACAAAAAAAAAAAAAAAAAAAAAAAAAAAAAAAAAAAAAAACTTACTAATTCCACACGTGTGAAAACTTACAAATGAAACAAAATGATTACAAATGATAGAAAGTGAAAACAAAAGCAAAAAATTTAAATCTTTTAATTTCGTACCAATTTCTATATTACAAATAAAGTATAATAAAGCAAACAAAAGCAAAGAAAAAAATAAGCAAAGCAAAGAAAACAATAAAACGATTAGATATATTCAAGATTATTTCTTTAAAACAATAAATATAAATAAAAACTAATTCAAGTGAAATCTGAAGCTCTTTGAACAATAAAAACAATATTTAAAAACGATGTGACTAAATTATAAAATTGAAAACTTACGAAGTCCTCACGGGTCATTTCTGTCTGACCCGAGAGGAAAAATTTTGCCTCCTCCTCAGAAACAAGACCGTCCCCATTTTGATCAAAAATTGGCTTTGCCATTATTTCATCAGGTGTTAGAACGCCATCTTGATTTGAATCCAACTGTTCAAATGCTGCCAGAGCCTCTTCATCTCGTGTTTGCTTTTCGCTAGCTTGCCTTTGACTCCGTATCTCTTCCTCTGAAGAAAAATGTCTTAGTATTATTTTATGAATTAATTTGAATAAAAAATAAAAAACACAAATAATAAAAGTAACAAATTACATAAAAAACAGAAGAAAGTATAAGCCACAATAACACGAATATACATTTTAAAATTACCAAGTCCCACTAATCAGTAAGCTTTTTTCTTCTGAGAAAAACCTCATAATCTCGTTTACGAGAAATCCTTGGGGGATTCACTCGTTAAACTTCCCGAGTAGAATATTACTTTTTCAGATGGAGGGCAAGGGAGAATCAGGTGCTGCTTGTGATTATGATTGTGATTGTGGGGAGCACTTTGGGAAGAGGTATAAAAACAGCTGATTATACAACCAGGATTTGTGTGTGCGTGTGTGTGTGTGGGGGGGGGGGGGGTTAAAAACTAAAAAAGGCGTGGCTTGAGACAACGAAAATTAGATTTAAACACGGGCTGAGCTTCAGCTGCACTAATTGCAAAAAGGCAGCAAAACAAAAGTCATTGGGGACCTCTTACGGACTGAAAGAATTGTGGATGAAGTTTCCATCCCACCTGGCAGATAATTTGTTTTTGAGTAAGTTACAGAAAGGAAGGACTACGGACTCAATTCAGTAGCGAAAAGTCTAGACATAATCGCAAATTTGGACACAGAAAAATAGATTTAGCCGCGTGCTGAGCTTCAGCTACACTGCAATTATAAAAATACGAAGAGGAAAAGTCCTTTGGGAACCCCTTATGGACAGGTGAAATTGTAGAGGAAATTTCCATTCCACTTGGCAGACTAATCTTAATTTTCCCCAGCTATAAAACAGATCCCCGGTAAAATTACTATCCAGGAATATATATATTATGTTTAAGAGGTAATTACTTGGCAAAAAAAAAAAAAAAAAAAAAAAAAAAAAAAAAAAAAAAAAAAACTGTCGTCCTAATCCAGCAATTGAGACAAATGTGCACTTGAACGAGGCTTTTACCTTACCCATCTATCCAACTACCTAGGACCAAACAGTATACCCGAACCGTCAACCAAATAGAAATGTCCAAGTCCATGCAAAGTCGTCATCAATAAATGTAAGTCGTTGAAAATTTACAAGCAAAAGCACCTTAAATTTAGCACAATATTTCCAAGTAGAACCTTCCATTTAGGGCTCATCAGAAGAAATACCACCGGGCTTAACGGGTTTCGAGGTTTTACTTTCTTTACCTGGCACGGTGGAGCCTCTACCATAAGATCTATATGGTAACCCTATGTCAGGTAAAACTTGTGAAATACATGCATACTAGTCAAGCTATTAAAAATTACATACAAAAAGTGTTTCAATGTTTCCTTAATAAAATCCCAGAGTTCACTAACAGAGACCATTCTGGAACAAATGAAGACATGTCCAGATGTATCTTTTATTGGTATCTGGAACCAATTACCAATTTAAAGATCCTCAAGCTTGTTTGAAAACCACTACAAACTCAAACTTACAAAAAAGAAAAGCTCAAGAGAAATTATATTAAAATATCATTCAGTATTTCTTTATAATTTTTTGTATATTTACTTAAAAGTTCATGATACATAAAACTAAATTTTTTGAATTGCCAACTAATTTTTTTTGCAGAAAAACCTCTTAAGATAAGTTTTTCGCTCAGCTTTTTACATATATTCTTAAAATCTGTGTTATTACTGCATATTTTTGCATAACTAAATAATTGGGAATAATAAGCCGAATAAGTAATATTTGAATGTCTTTCAAGGAATGGAAAATTAATTACTTCAAAATTAAAATCATCCCGTTTTATTATATAATTTAAAAACTAATTTATTATTATTTGAAATATTAATATTTAAAACTAAGAAATGGTCGGAGTGTCCCATCCCATAGCTAGGCTCCAGAATTAACTCTTGCGGATAAATAGTTTTTGAAATCTCAATAAACTCTGCACAATTTATTACTAAGAGGTCGTCCAGATATCTCTTATTATTTGAAAGGTTATATTTTACATTACATTGCTATATTTTATATATATATATATATATATATATATATATATATAGATAGATATATATATATATATATATGTAATATGTAATCATATTACATGATTATGAAACATATATGAAATGACATATATATAACATATAATGACATGAAACATATATATATATATATATATATATGTATATATGTTATATGTAATCGATATTGTCGTTGAGATACAGCCAGGCAATAACAGTTTTCCTGGAGAGCATAGATCAGCTCAGTCAGTTGGTCTCGGATTTCCGCAGGGGTTGCATGCGTTATTTTTTTAGTCAGTAGGTTTCATGAAAGGTGACGAGTTTTATACACAATTTAGCAAGAATATTCGGTTTTGTCACACGGCTCGGGGATCCAGTTGGAATTGAAAAAACAAACATTTTTTCTTTCTTGTTTTTTTTTCTCAGGGGTTGCATGCGTTATATTTTAGTCAGTAGGTTTCATGAAATGTGACAAGTTTTATACACAATTTAGCAAGAATATTCGGTTTTGTCACACGGCTCGGGGATCCAGTTGGAATAAAAAAAAACAACATATTTTCTTTCTAGTTTTTTTTTCTCAGGGGTTGCATGCGTTATTTTTATAGTCAGTAGGTTTCATAAAAGGTGACGAGTCTTAAGCACAATTAAGCAAGAATATTCGGTTTTGTCACACGGCTCGGGGATCCAGTTGGAATAAAAAAAAAAAAAAAATCCAGTTGATGTTGAGGTCCATAGAATTTTTGGTAACGGGGCAAACTTTTATTTACCTTCAGTCCTCGAAAACAGTGTTTACTACCGTGTTTTTTTTATATACATATAGGGTCAATCCCTATATGTATATAAAAAGTTGAGGTTGAAATTCAGCCAAATTCTGAAACAATTTCAAACAACTTACCCATAGCTCTGTGTTTTTCTAGAGCTTCTTTTTCGGGTATTTCAGCAGCTTCTTTCAAAGCTTCTCGCTCTAGTTTAACAGCTTCAATTTCAGATCTTTCTCTTTGCAAGATTTCAAACTTTTCCTAGGATACAAAGATTTAATTAATATAAAAGAGTTATCCTCCTGTAATTTAAAAGATGGTAAGCTACAAAGCGCAACATTTTATAGATCAACAAAAAAAGAAAAAAAAGCCTTTCATAGCTGTTATGATGTATGACAGCGAGGTTTGTCTTTAAGAATGTCACTCTATCATGACGGTAGAAACTGTTTATTACAGTAAAACCTGAACTAGAAAAAAAGACGATATTAATATAGAAGAATTATAATACAGTAATTTAAAAGATGGTAAGTTACAAAGCGCAAAACTTTGTACGTCAATAAAATGAAAAAAAAGGATTTAATGGCAATGATGATGAATGGTAATGACGAAGAGTGAGGTTCAGAGGTGTAATAGCGAGATCTGTCTCCAAGAACGTCAATCTGTCATGAAGGTAGAAACTGTTTGTGTTTAATACAGTAAAAAAAATTATAAGCAAAGAGGCAAAAAAAATTATATTAATATAGAACAGTTATAATCGAGTAATTTATAAGATGGTAAGCTATAAAGCACAAAATTTTATAAATCAATAAAAAAAGGAAAATTCTGCCTCTCTGTCTACCCTGACATAACTTGATATGCATAATTTGTACTATGTTAATTAAATTATTTTTGAAAATATTTTAAAATTCAGGGGTTGTGCACAAGGCTGTATCCCGGGGGGAGGGGCAGGGGGTTTGAACCCCCCCCCCCCGAAATTTTGTCTAACTCGTAAAAACGTAACAAAGATGAATAGAAACAAATTTTTGATGTGTTTTTTGAAGTTTTTTTTGTATCCTCCCTTACTAAAAAATCCTTTTGTAACCCTCTACCCCCCTTACCGCAGTTTATAGAATTATCCAGTAAGTTTATCGCAGATCATTTCTGGTCTTCATTCTCGGTACGAACAAAAAGCTCCTCCCACTTATTTCTACATTAGCGGGTTAGTCTGTTTCCGTCAATCAATGAGAAAGGGTTACAAAGTGCATGATCCATAATAGCACGTTTCCACGTGTTTCGTGTCCAAGAGAAATCTGACTTGTCTACCCGTGAAAAGATCTAATGTCGCTTATGTTTCTATCTGCAAAAACGTTCTCTGGAGCAATCGCACCTTGGTCCGGGTTTTTTATAATGGGTGAGATAGGGTATGATCATACTTCTAATTCTATAAACTGTGCCCCTTACTAAAAAATCCTGGATTTGGCCATGGTTGTGTAAGTTCGCCAGGATCTTTAAACAGGCTATTATTCTCAAAAGTCTTCTATATACTCGACAATAAACTTTTTTAATAGTTAATTCCTTTTCCAAATACAGATAAACACCTTTATTGGTTTTTGGGATTAAACGAAACATTGTGTTTGTATTACAATTTTGTCGAGTCCTCTTCTATATGTAAATAAAAAAATGCAAAAAACTTTATCTGAAAAAATCTAAATTTTGTAAACGCATTTTGAATGTCTATACAAAGAAGATTTTATACATCCAAGATACGGTAAAATTATTTTTTAATATTAATAATTGTTTAACTTTAATAGTTTGTTAAAAAAAAAAAAAAAAAAAAAAAAAAAAAAAAAAAAAAAAAAAAGTCCTTCGCATGCCGGAAGATTGACTCCAAAACGAAGGGTCATCAATTTATTTCCCGCCCTCCCGATAAAAAACAGTCTTATAATAAGGAACAAAAAATCATTGCGAAACACCCCACCACCACAACCCCCCCCCCACACAAAAAAATTGCACAAGCTTTTTTTTAAGGTGCACAATGAGTGACATTATCGAGCTATATCAGAAAGGGGCATTCCAGAGAAAATGACACGCAACTAAAGGATTAAAATCAGATCTTACTGTTGGAGTTAACAGAATCTCAATATTCTGAGAGCTTAAATCTTACTTTGAAAGCCGAAGTAAATAGAAGAGACCAAAAAAGATCATCATGGAGTTGAAGAGAAGTAAGGAGGAGAATAGTAAGTAAGAAGGAGGTGCACAGGGAAGAATACAATCTTCTTCAGACCAAGCAACAGTTAGTAAGGAGGGGTGCTAAGTAAGGGGGAGGCGCATAGGAAAGAATGCAAAGTTCTTCAAGATCAAGCAACAGTTCAGTAGCAGAACAATTTGCTTCATAGATAAATACGACGATAAAATAGCCAAAAAATCAAAAGGAAAATCAGAGAAGCGACATCGGCTTTTAACAACCTGAAATCAGTCTGGCACAAAAGTAAATACTCCATATTCCAAGCTTCGACTCCTGAATAGCAACGCCATGTCCTTACTTTTCTATGCTAGTTAAGGCTGGAAGTTAAGCATCCAACTCAAAAATGTGTCTTTGAAGACACGCGCCTTAGTAGAGTCCTGAACATATCATGGCAGAAAAAGGCTACCAACATTGAAGTTCACCGGGAACCCGGTCAGCCATTAATTACTGGCAGTTGGAACATAGGAGGTGAACGTGCTTTTTCCACGTCCTTCGCATGCCGGAGGATTGACTCCAAAATCAAGTGTATCAGTAGTGTCCCCAGGGGAGGCACAAATGAGGTCGACCAAGACACATCTTAAGATGTCAGTATGATTGAGACCTATGGACGTAAGCCGTTAATTACTGGCAATCTGAAACTTAGGAGATGAAGTGCTTTTGCCACGTCCTTCGCATGCCGGAAGATTGACTCCAGAATGAAGTGTCATCAATTTATTTCCCGCCCTCCGTGCCATCAATTTATTTCCCGCCCTCCCCGATATGATTGTAAAATAATTTTATTTGTGTTTCTATTGAAAAAAATCGAAACGACCCCCCCCCCCAAGCATTTTTGTAAACTGACATCCCTATGTGGCCCACTTTTAAATGTTATTCCTCATGTGTAGAAGTCCTTGTCGACATCCGTTCCTAACATTAATGTCTCTGCTACTTGTATAACTCTTTATGTTTTTTTTCGAATTTCGCATTCATTTGAATTTACTTTTTTAATTTTAATTAACAGTGGTGTCCCCAGGGGAGGCGCAAATGAGGTCGATCAACACACATTTTACCCTCTTCAACTACAGTGGGAGGACGACATGGCTGCAGCTGAGCTCCGAGGGTTCTGGCAATGTTTCGCAGACGCCCTATGCGTCATTCCTAGTTCTAGAGGGTTTACGGTATAAGGTAAGGACAAAAAAAGAGCAAAAATGAATCACTATTGCCGAAAAATGTCAAGCAAAACATTTAAAGGGAAAACAAGCATACAATTAAAGATATAAAAAGATCCGAAGATATAAATAAAAAGATATAAAGGACAAAAAAAACTCACTTGTTTCTCTTTTCTACTTTGTTTTCCTTGTTCGCTATACTGAAGCTTTAACTGATAGCCTCTTTGTTGAATATCGTGTTTTTCTTTCGCTTCTTCTCTAGCTGATGCACCCAATTCGTAACAGTTGTTAGTACAGTTGGTACCTGTGGCCCATTCATCAGATCCGTCACAGCAATCTTGAAAAAAAGAAAGCAGTCAATTTAGTTTAGACTGAAAATTAATATGTGAAACAAATCCAGCAAAAAGGGTTCAACCACAGAGAAACAGATTGATTACTTGTAAAAATCACGCAGCTCAAAATTCATCGTTCTTTTTACTGGCTTAAAATTTCACAAGAGAGCCAATCAGATGGCTCTTTCTTTCTCTTTTTGTTTGCTTAACATGGGAAGACCCAAATTTTGAAGTGGTGGGTAATTTGACTTCTTTTTCTGTAATAGCTCAAGCAATAATATGATTAGGATTCGAACGTCAGCTTCGAATCAAAATATACGTGTGGCCCCTAACAGGAATCCTCCTGAAAATTAAAATCAATATATTTCCAATGTGGGAGGCATAAGAGTATATTCTCTGAGGTGGGGGAATTCAAGAAGAAGAATTCTAGGCCACCATTTTACCCCTAAGGAAGAGAAGCGAACTTAGGGAAGACACTCCCTCCTTTCTCCCCATTCTTTGTCTACAAGTATGTTCAAAGTGCAAAATCATTTAAAATATGTTGGCTCAGTCACTCTTCTATACAAAACGGTTTTTATGGTGAAGTATTTTTATGCCACACCTTGTTAATCGTTTTTTTTATCTTTATTTATATGCCTGTTCTCACTTTAAACCTTCTGCTCAACATTTTTTCGGGATCTTTTTGACCTTTCTTAAAGGCAAGACTAAAAGGCACCAATATTAAAGCTGATGAGTTACTAGAGAGCGGAAAAAAAAATCCATGAAACAAATAAAATGACAGACATCAAAGATCCAAATGAAGCCCCACAAATTTAAGTTTTCCAAATTAATTGTGGGATTCACGTGGTTAAAAAGCCTGAAAGTCTAACAAGGGCAACATTATAATCACCATGGTCGAAAACTCTTAAACCGGGGGTTAAAAATTAAGGGGGAGGGATTCAAGAAGGAGTATTTTAGGCCACAACTTCCCCATAAGGAACAGAAACCATCTTAGCAAGGATTTCTCACTCCCTCCTACCCACCATCAGTCTACAAGTGTGTTTATAGTGCAGGATGATTTAAAAATATGTTTGCTTAGTCAGTAATCTATGCAATAAGATTTTGTGGTAAAGTATTCCCGTTGTAGAATTTTTTTTTATCTTTATTTATGTCCCTTTTCTCCCTTCAAAAGTTCTGCTAAAAGTTTTCTGGAACTTATTGGATTTTCTTAAGGCTGGACCAAAAAGCATTAATGGTATAGCTGATGAGAAACTAATGAGAGACTAAAATCCACGTATTCCAAATGGGAAAATTATTCCCACTTAGTCCCCGAAGCCGCGGCGAAATAAAATTTAGAGGCGACGGAGGTATTTATATTCGGTGACGGTGCACCATCAATTGATCGGCGTTTGATCGATTTTAGAATTTTTTGCTTGTTTTTTAAAACTTTCGAAAACTAAATCAACATCAGTTCTTTTCGGAATTTCTTCTAACCAAGAGTTCTTGAGGTCCAAAATTCCTTTTCAGCTTCGTTACCATGACCGAACCTCAGACAAAATAAGGACGAGACGTCAATCTTAACCTCTCTCAAACATTCTTTTAATCCAAATGATCAAACAGTTTGACCTTAAAACTGCCTTGAAATTGAATTAATGTGGCAATATAGTTAATTTAAAATTGAAATGAGTTTAAATTTTAAAACTAAAACTAATTTATTTGTACCATATCTAGTGCAAGAAATCTAAAGGGAATTTGATGTGTCTATCTTACTCCATATCTGGATATCCTGGTCTTGCAACCTGTATTCAACTTCTTTGACTACTTTATACCTATTTTACAATTCCCTGATGTCTCTTCCCTTCATTATAACACTCAGAAAACCAATGTTTATGTCCACTTTACAGTTGTATTCCTTCAATGGCATCGCAACAAAAACTAAAGGTGAAGGTAAAGCGCACGTCATTGGATATTACAGTTCCTACTGGCGGTGCTGATTTCTGTTTCATGGCCCTTCAGCCAGAAAGTGCAGGGCGAACCATCCTCTGCTTTCACACTCCCTTCCTCTTTACTTTCCCTAGATTTCTTCACGTACCCATTTAGAGCTGGTTCGACTCTGGCTAAGCATACAGAATCACGCCACTGACCCCCGTTCCAAACGAAATAAACAGCGCCACCAGGAATCGAATCCCGTCCTCACACACAAAAGACGAAAGTCTAGCGTCGTAATTTTGACCCGACTTTGGCAGAGAATTTGAAGATAGTTAATTGGCTCGGGACTCCTGAAAAGCTATATGAAAATCGTCCTAGTTTTATAGGTCACATTGCCAGATGGAGCAACATTTACCTCAAAACATTAAGTTACACAGTCCACACAGAATGGAAGGACGGTTATTCGCTATTGCATTGTTGAACAAATTTTAGGAAAGTTGGGAAAGTGGTTCCCCTTTCTTTGGGGAAGTGGTTCCAGAAACTCAAATTTGTATTTTTTTTTTTCCGGCCAAATTCTCGTGAGCGGTTCTTCCTATCAATATGGAAAGAGGATTTAACTTCTAGTATCTCTTCAGCTGGAGGAATATTTTTAAACTATGCATGTGATTAGGCTGTAAAATGGAATTTTACTCCCCAATAATTATAAAGTATTTTTATAGTGAAATAAAAGAATATTTATATTATACTATTATACAGCTTTTATGTAAATCTGTTTATCTTGATAAAATGCCATTTAGTTATTATTTTTTTTTTGCCCTTGCCCAGTGGATTCCAGCACAATATGATATCTAAACTGAAAATATTTTCTTTAAATAAATCCTAGAAAACCCACTTAAACACCCCTCCCTCCATGCTAAGGCCACTTCAAATTTCACATTAGTCGAAACATAACCAAACACAAAAGAACGTTTAGTATATACATTGTTTGGTATCTAGGGATATATGGAAATTGTGTGTTAGAAAACCCTCTCATCCCTAGAAAATACTCCATTAAAAAACCTACTTAGACCTACCTGCTAAGGTAGCCTCAAATTTTAAAGTAGTCGAAATATAATATTTACCACAAATACCATCATTTACTCTAGATGAAGGAATATAATGTGACCTGTATTGAAGATTGCTCCAGAATCTGGCAACCTGCAAATGTGGCCAGAGGGAAGGAGCCCCTGGACGAACATTGCTTACCTCTTACCTTCTCTTTGAAAAAAGTAAGAGATTTGCCCTTTCTCAATGCAATAACAACACCGAAAATATTTGCTTGAAATAAACCTAAAATAGTCTACTTTGTCTTGTTGGCATTCTTGTCGTTTGGGATCTAGGCATCATTGAAAATTGTATGATACGAAACAAACCACGCCCTAAAAAATTCCCTGTTAGAAAACTTGCTTGAAGCTACTTGTTAACTCCGCCAAAAAATTTGGGTTAATTAAAATGCAGGCTAATATTTAACCAACAAAACCCAGCCCTAACCAACTTGAAAAAAAAAAAAGGTTGGTACCTAGACACCATTTGGTATCTAGGTATCTTTAAAAATTGTGTGTTACAAAACACACTCAGACTTAAAAAATTGCCATCTCAAATCTTACATTAATTAAAATAAGACATTCACAGAACAAAACTCAGCCTTAACCACCCCAGCAAAATTGAACAAAAATTGTTTGGTACCTAGATACCATTTGATATCTGGGAAAATTGTGTTTAATAAACTCACTCATTAAAAAACCTACTAGGCCTACCAACTAAGGCAGCCTCAAATTTTAAAATATTAAACATATAATATTTACCACAAATGCCATCATTCACTCTAGATGAGGGAATATAATGTGATCGGTATCCAATATTCCGGCAAAAGAACATCCCGTTAGGACAAGCAGATGTTCCTGGTTCATCAGACCCATCTTTACAATCACAGTAGTCATCATTTATATAAGAAAAGGGTATTTTCTCACTTCCATCTAAACATGTGAAGTCATGAGATGGGTCATACAAGGTGGCACCTGGAAATATTTATTATTAGAGAGACAGAGAGAGAGAGAGGGAACAATTTATTACACAACTTTTGTAGCTCTTGGCTAATTTACAGTTGCAAAAACATTACATGTTAAACATAGACGTAAAAAAAATGGCACAACACTACATGTTAAACATAGATGCAAAAAATGGCAAAAATGAATTACAATATTGGTATGTTCGTGCACGTATAGGTATCAGTTTGAGTTTTTCTGTTTGGTGGGGCATCTGCAGGGAGAATATCACGGTGGGTTTGTTTTGACAGCAAGGCTTTTACAAATCTCATGACGAGATTGCTCAGTCTTTGCTCAAGGCACTGGATTTAAAGTTTATTGAGTGCTTCTTGGAAGGGAATAACACTACATCCCAGGATAATCATAACTGCCCTTTTCTTCACTGACTCTAGGTCGTGCATTAGGTGAACAGTATGTAGCACGAAAGGGCCCCACACAGAACATGCATACTCCAAGACTGGTCGCACATAGCAAAGGTAGGCGCAGAGGAGACTTTTGACATCGCAACCGAAACGACGCATTTTAGATAGTGTTTGAAGGAAAGTGTTACAATTCCTAATTACACTGTCAACATATGCGTCAAAAGAACAGTCTTTGGAGAAAATGACTCCCAGTATTTTCACTTCAGACAAAATAGGAAATGGGGCTTCAGGGGAGAGGGGGTGGGTAAAGTTTCTTTTTAGGGGATTCAGCTGGAGTATTTTTGACTTGGTAGCATTAATGGTTAGATTGGATGTGACATATTAAACTTATGTAACAAAAGGGACGTTCTGTGAATCAGCACCTCCCAATCTCTTCTGGATCAGAAATGCTATGCGTAAATAATTTCTCTTTAAACATTTCATGACTGAAAAGGAATCTTATCCTTAATAGCAAGATCATGGGATTCCACAAGAGTTATAAATACCCCCCCCCCCTGAATATTAAATAATGAATGAGATATATGCAAAAAGGAGTCTCAGGTGGGGTGAAAGGTGAAAACTTGAAAGCATACTTTTAGGCCACACTTTTCATTTTTTTAAGAAGGGGGGGGGGGGGGGTGCTTTCAAATCTGCCCACGTATTGAAAATTTAGATGTCAGAAACAGGGAATTGTTCTCAAAGGTTTTCAAGCTGCCAAGGAAATTATTAGAGCATTACTATACCGTCTGTTGGAACATTTAAGAAGACACTAGAGAAGGGGGGAAATTTGACTGGAAAGCACCTGGGCTATCTGCCAGAATGTAAAGTAACCAACAAGTCAAATATTTTGACTTTCAACCAAACAAGGGTTTTTTTCAACAAGTCAAATTTTATTTTCAAGATATGATCAATAGATGTGAAAATTGTAATCCCTCCCAAATGTGATTTTAGGCAATTTAAAGTGACTTGGGGGTTTCAACCTAAGACTACACTTCTTTAAAGTTAATCATACTCCCCAAAAAATCTTCTGAACAGTATCTATACTTAGACCCCCCCCCCACAATTTAGAAATGATGTTTAACTTATGCATAATTACAAAATTTTTTCATTACCACCACTTAACAATTTAACATATCAGTACTATTATGTGTTTGCATGTAAATGACAATTGACTCTGGTTTTCAAAATAGTGGTTATTTCTTCAAAGAAACTCAACACTATTCATTCTGAGTACATATTCATTAAATTTTCCAACTTGAAATAATTAATTTCTAATGATCACTGTGCTAATGGCCCACCTCTGCCCCCTCCATCTGTCGCTTTTTATTACAAATGTCCATAAACAGAGCCACAATTTCATTTTAAAGCAAGTCAAACTTGCTCGAGGGACAGGGGTCCAACTAAGGCAAGGCCATACTCAGGGGGGGGGGGGGGTTTGGGGGTTTGAACCCTCCCCCCTCCAAAATGTTTGTTGACGTAAAAACGTAACAAAATGGATATAAAGAAATTTTGTATGCACTTTTTGAGTTTCTTTTGCGTAACCCCCCCCCCCCTCGAAAAAAATCTTTAAAGTAAAACCCCCTCAAAAAAAAAAATCCTGGGTACGGCCTTGAACTAAGGCAATACGATTTATTTATATCAACTCAAAGATTTTTTCAACAAAAGGTAAACAGTGATAAACGTAATTGTGGCAATTGGTTTAAATGCCACACAAATATGACAATCAATTCCATTTGGTACCAACTCAATCAGTATTTTTTGCTTCTTAAATTCTTTCATTCTTAAATCAAATGCATTCATAATCCACAGATGATCAATTAATTCTACTTGAGCAATCTGTAAAATTAATCATTGACGTCAATATTTGAAATGGGCTCTTTGCAAAACTTGGCACCATTGAACCAGGGATTTAGTGTATCATATGACCTTCAAAGACATAAGTTTTTAGACTTTTAGATCTCTTTGATGAAAATAGAAATCTTGGAATTTGTATCCAACGTCACACAAGACGGGCACCCAGAAGTACATTGGTTCAAATACATAAAAAGCACAAAAGATCTAAGAATTTAAGATCCAATTCTTAGATGGAATCTCTTTCAACTTTCTACAAATATCCACTCTATATGGTGAGACCTGGAAAATAAAGGTTGGGCAAGGACATGTTTTTTATACTTTTGGATCCCTTTGATGAAAATTGAAAACTTGGAATTTTGATCCAACGTCACACAAGACCATTTGGGTACCCATAAGTACAGGAGACTCTGCGCCAACCTCCTATTGGTTCAATACACACATAACAATTGGTTCCAATGCATAAAAAGCACAATAGATCTAAGAATTTCAGATTGAATCTCTTTCAACTTTCTACAATTATCCACTCTATATGGTGAGACCAGAAAAAAACTGTGGCAAAGTGTTGTAAAGTTGTTGTGATGTGTTTTATTATGGTATTTGGGTGCTGTTGTCGTAGATGCCTTTATTCTCCCTTTATAGGGGAGATAAACTCTGGCCCTAAGGTAATTTAACTTTGATAGCGTGCTTTAGGCTATGACCGGACTAATGAGGCGTACCAGCTGGGTATGTTCGAGGGCTAAAGGTAGATTGTAGAGAGGTTGTCTAAAATACAATACTTTTATTCATTTAACATATAATATTAACATATATAGATATTCTTACTGGGACTGGCTGTCCCAAGTAGACCCCAAATCTCAGAAACTACAATAATATATAATAAGATAGAGACACTTACAATAATAAGACAAAATTCCAAGGTATTTCTAAAAAACAACGGACCAGAGGTCAGTCCGGCATAAAGTTAGTATCCGATCTCCCCTTCCGATAAAATGTATCTTTTATACATTTTTATCAACCACACCTTCCCACGTAATCGCTAGGAAGTGGTAATTTCTCAATTTCCCGTTAAACAGAACTTGGCAGGATATGTTCCTTATCTTAACAAAAAGTGGTATTTCAAAACTTCATATTTGCGTCTTACATATTTTTACTAAATTAATAATTAACTAAGTTAGAAAGCTATACTCCAATACTCCTGTTTCAGAAAAGAATTGTCCAATTTATCAATATTTTACTTTTAAAATACCTCATTTTCGTTTACAGCTATTATATTATCATCTTTGGGTAACTACGTGAATCCATACTCAGTTAGCTTCCTTAGGATTATGTTTCTGGTCCAATATAGGCCCTGTTTTTTTTTTGTCGAAGGATTTCAATTTGAAATTCATCCTTGTTTCTCTTTTTTTTTCTGTCTCTAGGACTGAAAATTACTCTTTTATCCTTCTTCATATGCTTCTTCTGTTTTAACTTGACCCCAAGCAGCTTAAACATAATATTAATGGTTTTGCTAAAATTAGATTTCAAGTTATATTAGACAAGTTTATGAATTATTTGAGTTTACAGTTAATTCCCATTAATAATTTAATTTATCTGTGTGATGTGGTTGATCTACAGTTTATTTTTCGTTTTAGAATTACCTTGGATAAATTACATATAACATTATTGATTTTTAAATTTTCACATATTTTTCCAGCACAAAGTATTTTCACATATTTCCAGCCTTCCTAAATTTCTGTCCTCCTGCGTTCTGAATTGGTGTCTTGTCTTGTACGTCTGGCCTTCTTTGCGTATTCTATGCCAGCAATCTGCTGCATAGTGGTTTGGTTTGCTACAATAATAGCAATAGAAATTTTTTTTAAATTGTTTTTTTGTTTTCTGATTATTCCTATATATCTTTGATCCGTCCTTGTTGGTTCCCCAACTATCTGTCTTTGGTGGGGGAGGGTTCCCATATTTTCTATAGTTATTAGCTGCTAATCTCTCAAGGTCGTGGAATCTGTCAGCTATTTCACTAGACGGCGACCCTCGGCCCCCGTCACGCCTTTTTAGTTCACGATTTGGCTCCTCAAAGCTCACCCTTTTCTGTCCCCTTTCATATTTTATACTTTCTTGGGCTCCTGTGTTATTTATTGACATCTGGTCAAACTTTTTCATAGCTTCGTCAATTTTTACCTCTGTTTCGACTACTATTATAGCCTGCTCTAAATTTTCAGGTTTCCGCGATAATATTAGTCTTAATAACTTTTTTGGTAACCCTTGGGTAAAAGTATTCAGTTGTACTTTCTGTACTCTCTCGTCATTTCCGCCTTTCTCTAATTGTAAACACACGGATCTACAAATTCTGTCGGCATATTCCCTGATACTAGTTGAGTTATTGAATGTCACTACCTCTTTTCTTAGCCACTCGGAGATGCTTGTCTCTATGAATCTTGTTTTAAAAGATTCAATTAGAGTACTGATGTCCTTGGGCTCTTTTTCTTTAATTGCCTCAAAATGTTTAAGGTCGCTTCCCTTTAATCTGGCTGCAACGCATTGCTCTTTGACCTTATCCTCAAACGGTTCAGTTAGTTCGTCGAAAATTTTTAATTTTTCGATAAATTCATCTACATCTGAATTTCCCGCGTATTCTGGTATAATTTTTGCAATTTCAAGTACTGTTGACAAGGAAGTCATTTTTTCCTCCGGTAAAGTCATTTTATTTTAATCTAATAACTTTATCTAGCCTTCTCGACCCAGTTTTTTCCAGCGACCACCAGTTTTTGTGAAGATGTTGTGATGTGTATTTTATAGTATTTTAGGGTTGTAGTTGTAGACGCCTTTATTCTCACTTTATAGGGGAGATAAACTCTGGCCCTAAGGTAATTTAACTTTGATAGCGTGCTTTAGGCTATGACCGGACTAATGAGGCGTACCAGCTGGGTATGTTCGAGGGCTAAAGGTAGATTGTAGAGAGGTTGTCTAAAATACAATACTTTTATTCATTTAACATATAATATTAACAGATATAGATATTCTTACTGGGACTGGCTGTCCCAAGTATACCCCAAGTCTCAAAAACTAAAATAATATATAATAAGATACAGACACTTACAATGATAAGACAAAATTCCAAGGTATTTCTAAAAAACAATGGACCAGAGGTCAGTCCGGCATAAAGTTAGTATCAGATCTCCCCTTCCGATAAAATGTATCTTTTATACATTTTTATCACCCACACCTTCCCACGTAATCGTTTGGAAGTGGTAATTTCTCAATGTCCCGTTAAACAGAATTTGGCAGGATATGTTCCTTATCTTAACAAAAAGTGGTATTTCAAAACTTCATATTTGCGTCTTATATATTTTTACTAAATTAATAATTAACTAAATTAGAAAGCTTTACCACAAAAGATCTTAAGTCGTGCTTAAGCTGCCACCTGATTACTGTTTTGCATTTTCTAAGTAAACCTTTTATTGTAAAAATAATATTAGGCTACTTCTCTTTGTTTCAGTTTCGTTTTACATATGTGGTGGATTTTGCACATTGTGATAACAAACTTAAAGTAAGGAGCAAATCTGCTCAATTATAACCAAAATTCTAAATAATGGAATTTTCATAACAATTGATATATCAAAATAATTGCCTTTTTAATACTGTTTCCAAATATATAAAATTCATCAAGTTTAATATTACCTATCAAAAACTACAAACCTGAGAAAATTTGCCTGATTTTCAAAAAAGAGGAAAACATCCTCAAAAAATCAAGTAATTACAATGAAAATCACACCATCAGATTCAGCATATCACAGTTTGATAGTTTGACTTTATGTCACAATTCTGTAAGAAAGGCTACTCAAACACAAGGACTATTTGATTTGAATGAGAAGTATTTTTAAAGAATTTTAAGACTTTAGCATAAAGAGTGAGGTTGAGGAAGGGGTAGCCACCCTCATATTTTTTGTTCATTTTAGGTTTTAATGTTACCATTTACTTTCAGTTGAAAAACTTGTTTCTTATTTAATCTTACTAAGCTCTATCTTCCTTCTTCTTTATTTTTTTCTAGTTTCCTTAACCAATATGCCTGATGAATTTGAAAATGTATTGGACTCACAGGTTTTACTTTCCCTTTTAAATTCTGGTATTAGTTTGTTTATTCTTGCTATATTAAGATGTTGTTACTGAGATTTGGGTTTGCTAATTAAATGCTTGTCTCTGTTATCTTGAACCAAACATCAATTGGCTTATGCTTTTTGCAATATATCTTAAAGAACATTCAGGGTATTGCTCTCCAATCTCCCCAACATATGTTTATTTTCTGAGGCATTACATTGAAGTGTTTTGAGATATTCCAATACACCTCTGAGATAATTCCAGTTTTTCTGAGATGCGTCTAGTGTCTATGGCAGCCCTCTACAAGGGTTTTCACTATCCACCACTGGAGGCACTATCAAAGTTCATATTTAGCAGAGCTAAGCAAATGAGATCTGCTTTGCGAATTCCCCATGAGGAGTACCTGAAAGTCTTTTCTTCTTCTTTTTTACCTACTCTTGCCAAGTTTAATGACCTACAAATTAGAGATTGTTCTTAAAAAAACATCTCAGATTTACTTTAATTTTTTGTTTGTTTTGGGTTTCATTTCTGTTTTGATAGTAATTTGTGGTAGTCAGGGGCGTCCTGAGGCTCATCTTATTAGAAAGGGCGATTTTCGTAAATTTTACCGAATTTCTCCCTGATTTATGCCAAATTTTCTGCAGAAATCAAGAATCTTGCTAAATTTCTGCCAATTTTGCAAAATTTTCAACTTTGGCGAAAACTTTACAAAAAATTTTGGGGGGGGGGCCTCCCCCCCCCCCCCCTCGGGACTCCCCTGGTGGTAGTGTTAAGTTTACTTATTATAGGATTTTATTTCACTCATATATCTTGTATTTAACAGGTTTTCATTAGGATTTTTAGAAGTTTGGAGTGGGATTTACAAGATTTCAGTCAGGATTTTTTAGAACCTAAGAGTGGCTGATATCATACCACTAGAATCAGCCAAAAGGGGGCAGATACAACAGGCTTGCACATACTCTACAAATCAATATGTTGTGGTGGATACTGATGATATTCTAAGCAAATTTGCCAAGAAATTGAGATATAGTAGAATGTAAAAAACATTAACAGAGTTCATTTAATTTTGTTTGTGATCTAGAATTTAGCAAAGCTTATTATCAGAACTCTTCCACCTATTTTATCAAATTTTTGTAGCATAGTAATAACCTTATATGGGGTAAGATAGCTAGAAGTCAGACAGCTAATCTTTGCTTCAACAATTAAACTTCTGTTATACCCCCTAGAAATTGAAGGCTTTACTTAAGCTTTCTTAACAGATATGAGACAAGACCAAAAAATTAGCTACACATAATGATAACTATTTGAAGTCCAATGATATTGAATAACAGAGTCTAGTCACAGACACACACTTTAAGCTTGAGCCTAATATTAGAAAATGCTGCCCACTCCTGGTCATAGGATTTTAAAGTTAGAACAAAATTCTATCTAAGACAAATGTTTGAAGCATAATAATCATATTTACATGAGTTAGGCTGTAAGAGTAACCCTTGTTTAAGTCTAAATGTTGAAAAAATAAAGTTTGCCAAGATTTTAGTCAACTAATCCCAATTTAGTACTACTATAGAGTTGTGGCTGATCTGTGACAATTACATTTAGTATACTGATAGCTGCACCAGTGATGTTGCGTCTGGGAGAATTATTTCAAAACTTAAGTTAACAAAAACCATCTAAATTAACCATGATCAAAGACAGGTTAAATGGCCTAGATATCATTTCTGTTAAGAAAGATATAGCCAGAAGCCTCATAAAAGCAGACATAGTAAAGAATTTTGCAAGCAAAAAGGCTAGAAGAGTTGATTCAACTATTGATTGTTTATGAATGTATGTATGTATTAAATTTATTTCTGCAGTGAAGTTAATTTATAATGTGTGTTGCATTAACAAAAGTGTCAGGTGAAGATCAAGTGGAATATCCGTGTTACATATATGTTGTATAAGTTGTTTTTACTGTCCTATATATTTTTTTTTTTTTAATCCTACACTCTCATTCTTCACTGTTGGGAGAAACTATCATTCAGTAATTATTAAAAATCAGCATATTATGATTCAGAAAATATAAAATCTACTGATTAATACTATATAACTGTATTAAGTAGTATAACATAAATAGAAATCTATTTGTCAGAGATTTGAGATTCAAAAATGTTATAGGTGTTTTCAACATATCCTGAAAAAAAGCAAAGGGGGTAATAAATCTAGTAGGTACCGTTTGCCCCTTGGGCCAGCTCTGATTTACAGCTTAAGATTACACCAAAATCATTTTAACCAAGAAGTCATGATGCATCTCAAGGTAATAAACAACAAAAGAATTTTATTATTTAGGGATATGTCTGGGACCAGAATACAGGATAGGATGCAATGTCAAAAACATGAGTCTGACATTTCAAATGGGCATAAAACATCAAATGGTACTACTCTTTTGCTTTATAGCACTTCCTTCAGAGGAGCCAGAATTCTGCAGTAGTACCACCTCATTCTTAATATTAGCAAATACCAATCATCTTAAACTATCTAAATCACGAAACTACTGTCCAAACAAAAGATATATTTTAATCAAATTATTCATACAAGATTAGCCTAAGCATTGTCTGAGGATCTCACTTTACAAACGCTCATAGAGAAAAAGACTGTGACAGCAATAGACAGAGTTTCCATTAAGTTTTAAACTTCTTGTAGGCTAGTTTTTAACTGATGGCTTCCTTGCCAAACCAAAATATGCCCCTGCTGAAGATCTATTTATGGAACTGATATATTCGTAAAACAGTTTCTTTCAAGCTTGGCTCTCTTTGCAGGGGAAAGGGTGGATTAAACATTATCAAAGACCTATAAGGGACATATTTTAAACCTTAGGTCTGATTCTAAATGCTTCATTTTCTTAACTGAGCTTCTTTCCATGCTATAGAAAATTATATCATTACTGTACCTTAAATCACTTTGTCTAGCAGCTAAGACAAATCCTGTGATGGCACTGGTGAGCAATGGCAACAACTCAAATTGGCTGTATCCCACTTTGTCTTCCATGTTTGCCTCTGCCAGTTATGATCAACTCCAGATTTGAATGCATTGGTGGTAGTGGCAGTTACCATTTCATCAGTTTATGAATTCCAGTAGGACACAATTATATTGGAGAAGAAATGATTTGTTGTATGTATCTAGGTTCTCTTCTGAAACAGTTTCAATGAGTTGCCTCTAGCTTCCTGCTGGGTGTCTAGTTGAAGACAAGATTGAGGGTTGTCACTGGTTAATAGCTTCTTAGTCATGATCATGTCTTCCCCTTTTCTTCTATAAACTAGCAAAGGTAGCTCCAAGTTTTCTTAACCTTGCAGCATATTCAAAACTTTTGCACCCTCCTATACATTCTGTGGGCTTTTTTTGAATGGACCCAAGGGAAGTTACATTATCCTTATGAATATGGGAGGAAAAAGTCATTCCATACTCTATGACAGTCCAAACTAAGGATTTGTACAGCATTAGCAATGTCTGTAGAACTCTGGAGGAGATTGTAGTTTTTATTAACCCTAGTCTTTGTGATGCTTTACCAACAATCATTCTTGTATCAGATAAAAATTTTAACTTGTTATCTATAATAAGTCGAAAATTTATTTCTTCAGTCACAGCTGAGAGGTTGAAACTTTGCATTATTTGAATCCATATTGTATACATGACCAGGGTTAGTTTCCCCAAAATGGATAGTTCTGCTATTTTGGATGTTCAGTGTAAGGCACCAACTCTCAGCCCATAAGCCATAACATAAGCCAATTACAAAGTTGAAAAAATGTTAACTTAGCATGCATAATGAAACCAGCTTAGAAAAAAAAGTCATTTGAATTGGCCATGAATGAATTAGACTATTGGATACTAGACTTTGCTAAGGCAAGGCCTTGTTTGTACAATTCAAGGGACAAAAATTATATTTTTTTTCATTTCTACCCTCAGCAGCCTAGCTTCTATGTCTTTAGATCTATATATTGACTATCATACAAGTTGTTTCTTCATCTTTATTTTCAAAAATTTAATAATGTAGAAAAGCTTACATAAGAATTGAAAGTTTGCCAGTCAAAATTCCAATATGAAACCAGTTTACTTAAGCTCTGTAGTATAAGCAACTTAGTGGTAATGTCAAACTCGGGTAAGCCTTGGAAAAGTGCCTAACTGACAGATCTATAACTATTGGAATTTTGACAAAAGAAGGGTTACCTACATATAACTATATAGAAAATGTTTTCTTTATATCTGAGCAATAGAATATTGTCATTTACTCTTATATAGAATGCAGTATAAAGTCAAACAGAAGACAATAACATGCTTTCTCCTAACATGTAGAATGATAAAAAGTCATATAGATGACTTTATGACTCATTCTTTTACAGAGCAAACATGAATAAAGTAATGCAGATGACATTTTATACATTGTACTATTATATAGCAAACATGAATAAAGTAATGCAGATGACATTTTATACCTTGTACTATTATATAGCAAACATGAATAAAGTAATGCAGATGACATTTTATACCTTGTACTATTATATAGCAAACATGAATAAAGTAATGCAGATGACATTTTATACCTTGTTCTATTATATAGCAAACATGAATAATGTAATGCAGATGACATTTTATACCTTGTACTCTTATATAGCAAACATGAATAAAGTAATGCAGATGACATTTTATACCTTGCATTATTATATAGCAAACATGAATAAAGTAATGCAGATGACATTTTATACCTTGTAATATTATATAGAAAACATGAATAAAGTAATGCAGATGACATTTTATACCTTGTAATATTATATAGCGAAAATGAATAAAGTAATCCAGATGACATTTTATACCTTGTACTATTATATAGCAAACATGAATAAAGTAATGCAGATGACATTTTATACCTTGTACTTTTATATAGCAAACATGAATAAAGTAATGCAGATGACATTTTATACCTTGTACTATTATATAGCAAACATGAATAAAATAATGCAGATGACATTTTATACCTTGTTCTATTATATAGCAAACATGAATAAAGTAATGCAGATGAAATTTTATAACTTCTACTGTTACAGAGCAGAGATGTATAAAGTAATTTAGATTACATTTTATACCTTGTACTATTATAAAGAGAACATGAATAAAGTAATACAGATGACATTTTATACCTTGTACTGTTATATATAAAACACGAATAAAGTAATGCAGATGACATTTTATACCTTGTACTATTATATAGCAAACATGAATAAAGTAATGCAGATGACATTTTATACCTTGTACTGTTACATAGCAAACATGTATAAAGTAATGTAGATTACATTTTATACCTTGTACTGTTATAAAGCAGAGATGAATAAAGTAATGCAGATGACATTTTATACCTTGTACTATTATATAGCAAACATGAATAAAGTAATGAAGATGACATTTTATACCTTGTACTATTATATATCAAAAATGTATAAAGTAATTCAGATTAAATTTTATACCTTGTACTGTTATAAAGAAAACATGAATAATTTAATACAGATGACATTTTAGACCATGTACTATTATATAGCGAACTGGAATAAAGTAATAAAGATGACATTTAATACCTTCTAATATTATATAGCAAACTTGAATAAAGTAATGCAGATGACATTTTATACCTTGTACTATTATATAGCAAACATGAATAAAGTAATGCAGATGACATTTTATACCTAGCATTCTTATATAGCAAACATGAATAAAGTAATGCAGATGACATTTTATACCTTGTACTATTATATAGCAAACATGAATAAAGTAATGCAGATGACATTTTATACCTTGTACTTTTATATAGCAAACATGAATAAAGTAATTCAGATGACATTTTATACCTTGTACTGTTATATAGCAAACATGAATAAAGTAATGCAGATGACATTTTATACCTTGTACTATTATATAGCAAACATGAATAATGTAATGCAGATGACATTTTATACCTTCTACTGTTATATAGCAGAGATGAATAAAGTAATGCAGATGACATTTTATACCTTGTACTATTATATAGCAAACATGAATAAAGTAATGCAGATGACATTTTATACCTTGTAATATTATATAGCAAACATGAATAAAGTAATGCAGATGACATTTTATACCTTGCATTTTTATATAGCAAAAATGAATAAATTAATGCAGATGACATTTTATACCATGCATTATTATATAGCAAACATGAATAAAGTAATGCAGATGACATTTTATACCTTGCACTATTATATAGCAAACATGAATAAAGTAATGCAGATGACATTTTATACCTTGTACTATTATATAGCAAACATGAATAAAGTAATGCAGATGACATTTTATACCTTGTACTATTATATAGCAAACATGAATAATATAATGCAGATGACATTTTATACCTTGTACTGTTATATAGCAAACATGAATAAAGTAATGCAGATGACATTTTAAGACTTTATTTATGTTTGCAAGAGGACCTTGATAAGCTCAATAGATGGTTGTCCAACTGGCTGATGAAAATCAATATCAGCAAAAGCCACAAGCTAACAATAGGGAAACCTACTATCCACTATGAATATAGACTAGGAGACTTACCAATCACATCATGCCAGGAGGAGTGCAACTTAGGAGTTGTCATTGACAGCAACCTTGACTTCCAGGCCCACTACAACAGCATTATTGGGAAAGCAAATTGTGCTGTAGGATTTTTAAGGTGCAACTTCACTTTTGGAAATGATAAGACCTTTTGCCTTCTCTACAAAGCTCTAATACTGCCAATCCTTGAATATGGTCATTGCAGTACACGTCCCTTTTACAACAAAGACATCAAAGCTCTCAAAGAAGTTCAAAGACAAATAGCAAAGTTCTGTTCAACTCTGAGAAACTTACCTTACAAAGATAGGCTCTGCACGCTGAAACTTCCTTCACTAGCTTATTGACTGCACCAAGGAGACCTCATTAAGGTACACAAGCTTTGCTACAATGCCTACAAAAACATCCAGGCTACCAATGTTCTCAGCTTCAGCCAAACAAACCTTCATGGTCACAACCTCAAGCTTCAAGAGGAGAGGTTCCAAAAGGATATTGGCCAATGGGCATTCAAGAACCAAGTAACACAACACTGGAACAAGCTCCCCTTTGAAGTCATCAATGCCAACTCATTAAACTTGTTCAAGCAGGAACTGGACAAATATGGTGCTACAGTGAAAGTGCCTATAACCTTTGTCAATTTAAAAGATTTTTGTAGAGGCCGTGTGGCCTATTTGTTTTGCATAATATTATTATTATAATAGTAGCCTATGAGGCATAAAAAGTTGTCTGTAAGACTTCATTTTTGTTTGCTCTATAATAACAGGAGGTATAAAAAGTCATCTGTATGACTTTATTATGTTTGCTCTATAATAACAGGAGGCATTAAAAGTCATATGTATGACTTTATTCATAATGCCTTGTAGTAGAATGATATATTAAAAAGTCATCTGTATGACTATTTTGGGCTGCTCTATAAATAAAATCATGTAGGCCTATGCTATAAAAAGCCATCTGTATGACTTTTTGTTGTTTTCTCTATGTAATAGCAGGAGGTATAAAAAGTCATCTGTATGACTTTATTTAAGTTTGCTCCATTAAAGAAAGGCATAAAAAGTCATCTGTAAGACTTTATTTAGGCTGCTCTATAAATAAAATCATGTAGAGCCTCAATGCTATAAAAACCCATCTGTATGACTTTTTGTTGTTTTCTCTATGTAACAGCAGGAGGTATAAAAAGTCATCTGTATGACTTTATTTAAGTTTGCTCTATAAAAAAGGCATACAAAGTCATATGTAGGACTTAATTTGTGTTTGCTCTATAATAGTATGAGGTATAAAAAGCCACCTGTATGAATTTATTTATGTTTGCTCTGTAATAGCAGGAGGCATGAAAAGTCATATGTATGACTTTATTTAGGCTGCTCTATAAATGAAATCATGTAGGCCTCAGCTATAAAAAGTCATCTGTATGACTTTGTTTTTTTCTCTATGTATCATTGGGATAATATAATTTCTTCTGTATGACATTTTAGTGGATCATATATCAAATAAGAAAACCAAAAAGTCTTCTGTATAACTTTATTCATGCTTCTATATAATAGCCTAATTTGATGTTTAAAAAGTCACACAGAAGACTTTATATCATTCTCCATGTTTAAAGGAAACACAATATTGTCTTTTGTTTGACTTTATAGTACTTTCTATATAAGAGTAAATGACAATATTTGTTGCTTAGAGCATAAAGAACTGATGACTTTAATAGTCAAATGTTGCTCAACCTTTGAGTAGAATTTCAAGCCATACCATTGGTTTTTCTGTAATTTAGGAAATACATTTTCAGATCTTTGAAACCTCGTAAATTGGGATTAAACAAAGTTGTGAAGCTGAAAATACTTTTCTTATACTTCACTTAAGTAGAAGATCTATTACACAAGGTTTCACTTTTATAACATAAAGATTTTTAAAGGTCATTGCCCTCTAGAGTAAGAATGAGTGGAAGTAAACCAGCCTACTTCAAAATATCTGCCTAGGACATAGGCCACTTTAGTGGTAAAGTTCTATGAAATCATATTATTGAGTTAGGATTTAAGTGAATACACCATTCAATGCCTTTTTTTATGCTAATTACAAATATAATAAGCATTTCTATCAGAAATGAATTTCAGCCGCCCCCCCCCCCCTATACATGCCAATTCCGGGTTAGGTTAGGTATAGCCTATACCGGGGGGGGGGGGCAGAACTTCATCTCCAATAGAAATGCTTATTATATTCATAATCAGCAAAAAAAAGGCATTGAATGATGTATTCACTTTATTCCTAACTCAATAATATGATTTTGTAGAACTTTACCACTTTAGTTTGTAGATCCATCCCTGAAAGTTTTATTTTCCTAACCTGACCCCTTTCCAAGATAGCAAAAATTAGATTGTCTAAAATTTTATCTGAGATTCAAATAATGGATAAGAACATTGTTAGGTCTCTAGGACCATTGGGGGGGGGGGGAGGGCGTTCTGTCAAAAGCAGCCATAGCCTAGGCTACTGTTTGGAAGAAGTTTAAAATAAGGAATTCATTGGTACTACAGTTTTTTATTTATCATATTTCCTTCAGAAGTGATAAACCACTATATAATTACTGCCTAATGTCTGAACAGTTAGATTTTATCCTAAACCCTAGGATAACCTGTTCATCAGAACAACTACAAAATAACAATAGCCTAAAATAAATAATGATATTTACGGGTTGCTGAAAGTCCCTTTATTCTTAGTTCACTCAAAGCCTTTTCAGGATAAATTAGAGTTGCCAATAAAATGGCAAAATTGAAACTATACATTCTAAACTTTCTCATGCTTTTAGAAATCAAAACTAACTACCTACATTCAGAGTTGTCTATTTTTCGTCCGTGAAAGTGTTCCCTGAGCATCCAATAATGTATCATTTTTAGCTAGAATGTGTCAATCTTGAAATCTCAAGAGCGAGAGGTTGTTTTGTTCTGTATTATTCGTCAAAAACCTCTTTCAAAGTGGCCAGTTAAAATCAGATATAATCAAAACTGTATAAAACATTCTAACACAATTATTTAAACATGCAAATCCCTTACTTTGGAGAAAATCTTTTATTTGTAACATCTTTGGCAAAAATTTGATGCTCAACAAGATAAGTACCGAGAAAAAGCCCTATTGTGGCGAAAAGTCACGTTTTTCTTCAAAAATATACATCCACTTGGGAAATATTCTGTTTTATCTCATAACTTTACAAAACGCGTCCCTTTTTTGCACTTTCAAGTCCCAAATTTTTAAAATGGGTCATTTTTTTTTTGCTTTTATGTCTTTGTATCTCAGTGCATGAAAATTTGTCTTTTTGACACAAAATATGTTCAGGTGGCAACACCGCCTTAATGTAGCAACTATATTTATTCCAATACACGATAAACAATATTACGTCAAGATTTCAATCAATTTATTTAAAAAAAAGAACTTTCTGAAAAAGAAGCTTGTTAAAGAAAAGTAAAGGCCATATTAAACTTAATATCAGAAGAAATAAAAACCTACAATATCTCAAACCCAAAAAGACCAAAAATTACTATTAAGAAATAAATGAAACCCAAAAGGAACAGAAATTAAATAAACAATCATAGCAAAAAAACATACAATAGGTACAATATAAACAAGTAAATAAATCTTAAAACTTATAATAATATGCGAATCAAGCTTGAAACGAACAAAAATCTCTATAAACAAGAGCTTGTGCATTGCTTCCTTCTCTCACTGTAAAAGTCTAAACCCTACTGAAAACGATTTATATTACAAATGTTGTCTTTTCTATTTATTACAACATTAAAAATAAACATAAACATTAGATTAAAATTAAATTTTAAACTGATTAGCTTTCAGCAATTTAATCATTGTGTATCAAATATCCATTTTAATTTTATTTGTTCTTTCCAAGATTGTTCAAGACAAATACAGCTTCACTGCAAACACAAGTTTGGATGCTGCCACTTTTCCTAAGTGTGAAAGTCTAAGGCCTACTACGCCATTGGTGCTTCACTGAAAACGAATGATGTTACAAATGTTTTCTTTTCCAGATATTGCAGCATTGAAAATTAAAATAAAACCACGGTGGAATAAAATTCTGAACCGATGATCTTTCAACAATTAATAGCATTATATATCAAGCATTTAGTTTGATTTTATTTGTACTTTCCAAGACTATTCAAAACGCATATAGTTTTCCGTAAAGCACCAATGAATCAGTAGGTTTTAGACTTTTGTAGTGAGAGAAGGAGGTAAAACCCGAATTTTGTTTGTAGAGATTTTTGTTCGTTTCAAGATTGATTTGCATATTCAACTTACGTTTCACTCGTTTTAAGATTTATTAACTCATTATTATTAGTAACTATTGTATGTTTGTTTGCTATGATTTTCTATTTAATTTCTGTTCGTTTTGGGTTTCATTTATACTTCAAAGGCACAATATTTTTGTTCGTTTTAGGTTTGATTTGCATATTTACTTACAGATATGAATTGAAATGTGCCACTATTAATAACACACAGCAATTCCCTTTTCTGGAAACTGGTAAACCTGCTCTTGCGGCCCAAATGTCCATAGAAATTAGTTCTCCTATCCCTGACGGGGTAGGGTATTGACCTACTGCGGCTCTAGGCATCTTTGGTAGCGACTTTTGATTGACAGATTCTTGACAGCCTTGTATGAAGGTTATACCTTGAAGTACATTTTTGGAAAATAAAAATTTCCCTTTATTCATCCAACCGTCTTTGCTTCTCCCATGTGGCATCCGCTTATTGCGTTTTCCATCTGTAATATTCTTCCCTCTAGAGATTTTGGAATTACGGGAATAATCTGTAATTCATTTTTTCTATACTCCAGGGGCGTTCTATAATATCTTGTTAAAATATTTTTGCTCTAAATCAAAACTATTTAGCTCTTTCAGAAAATGTTTATAGTGCTCTGGAAATTCTTTCCAGCTTAATAAAAAGGACTTCATGGCTGCACAAAAATTATCTTTACCTTGGTGCATCGAGATATTTCTATTTGACAATATTTCCGCATCAACAAGGTCGCTGTGTATGGTGGTTATTAAATTTTCGTCCCCCTCTGGGTTTCCCGATAGATAATCTGGTAACATTATGGTACGGCCTTTTATATATATTGGGTTATGTGAATACGCTTCAAGACTGAGTACCAATGGTGTCAGTCTCGCTGAAGTATTTTGCATTGTATGCAACCAAATTAGCGATTTTGATCTACGCGTAAAGTAAATTTTTTTGCGAGCAAAAATTGTAAAAAATAGTCGGTAAAAACTACAACTGCCAAGCATTCTCTTCCAACCGTTGAATATTTTATTTCTGTCTCTGTCAGAGAGCGGCTGACATATTGGACTATTGATTCCTCCCCCTCCGAGTTTATATTCAGTAGTACCGCTCCAATTCCGTACGCTGACGCGTCTGTTTGCAAACAGATTTTTTTGATAAATCTGGCAATTTAAGTACCAGAGCGTTCAATAATTCCCTTTTGACTTTTTCCAGTGTTTCTATAGCGTCTGCTGGACATTCAAATTTGCCTGGTGCTTTTAAAAGGTTTGTCAAAGGCTGAGCTATTGCCGCATAGTTTCTGATATATCGTTTGAAATAGCTTAGCAGCCCGCATACTTATCAACAACTTTTCTGATATTGGGTGATTTTAATTGCTCTATCACTATGAATTTTTCCGGATTTGGCGAAACCGTCCCTTGATTTATCGAATGTCCGAGAATGATCAATTTTGGTACCACAATTTTTAGCTTTTCTGGTTTTAGTTTTAACCTTGCTTTTTTTATTTATCCTAGTATTCTTCTAAGTCCACTCAAATGGTCTTCTAGATTTTCAGTAAATATTATTACATCATCTAAATAAGCTAATGTAACCCTTTTCCTTCCTTATTCTTTGTCTTTTAATATTAAATTCATTAGCCGTCTAAAACAGTTTGGGGTAAACGATAAGCCAAAAGGCATACATTCAAACGAAAACGTCCTTCTATCGTCTAAAATTACTGTTGCTTTGTGCTTTGTTTCTGGACATAAGGCTATTTGCCAATATCTTGCTATCAGGTAAAAACTAGTCTAGTATTTGGTTCCTCCAAGTTAATGTAATATCGTATCTATTGATGGTAATTTCATAAATTTTTTACCGTGACTGCATTTAACGCCCTAAAATCTATGCATAACCTCTATGTATTGTCTTTCTTCCTGACTATTACTAATGGAAAATACCACTCGCTAACACCCTCTTTAATTACACCCTGTTCTTCCATATCTTTTATTTGGTCATCTAGAAATGATCTTAAATGGTAAGGGGTCTTTTCTGTTTTTTTTTTAATGGGTGGGCATTCCATTGGTAATCCGGTGGCTTAAGCCATAATCAGCTTTGTGTCGTAGAAAAGTCCATTTATAATCCTATTAAATATTTCCGGTAAATGTTTTAAATTAAACTGTTTCAGAAAATCAGTTTTTACCATTCCGTAATCTTCTTGCGGTTGCGGTTTCTGCGAAATTTACTCTTGGCTTGTAGAATTTATGCTTAATTTCGGATTGCCTAATGATTTTATAGATGTATTTGAAATATTTTCTGCCTATCCTAAAATTATTTGTTTAAACTTTACCTTATCACTGCTTAGATTTGATAATTTTAAATATGCGATACCTTTTTAAATTTTAACGATTCGATTTTCTATGAAAATTGAGGGATACTCCTCGAGAGTGTATCCTCCTATTATGACCTCAACGGTTTTGTTATTACTCTTCTTTGTATTAGATGTCGCTAAGACTTGTGCTGTTGTCCTCCTTCTGTTGGTTTTTCTCCGTTCAATTTTAAATTGTATTCCGGATTGTCACTATTTTTATCCGTTGTTACGCAAATTTGTCTATCAGTTTCTTTTGGCTTGGTTATGGTTATATCATTGGTCAGGGGCTCCCACACGATTCCATATATACTTATAGTGCCATTCCTAAAATACAAGGAAATGGGAGTTGTTTACATATTATCACCTTTACCGTTATTTCTTTGTTTCATGTGCTAAATTTTAATGGACATTCATCCAAATTGTCAGTTTTTCGCCTGTTACCGATGTTAGGGTATTCTGGCATCTGTTAACGCGATTTTGTACACTAGGGAAAAAATCTCCTAAAAACTTCCTCTCTTATTAGGGATTTTGACGCGGCTGTATCAAGTAAACACGGTAAATTTTGGAAACACTGAATTTTAAAACAACGCAAAATCGGTAAGTTGTTATTTATATCCGAATCACAACATACTAGACTATAAAGGGGTCCTTAAAAAGGGACAATTCTGTCGACCATTACAGGCTGGTTCTTCCATTTAAATGCCCACTATCATTTGTCAAAAAGTTTGCGGGATTTTCCCAATTTTCTTCAGTGTTACTATTTTGACCTTGGGTGTTGTTTACTGTTTGATTTCTAGGGATAAATTCAGGAATATTATTTGATGCAGCCAAATATTATTTGGGTCTTCCTTAAGCATTATGTGCCAACAATCTGCCACAAAGTAATTTGGTTTGCCACAATAATAGCAATTGAATCTTTTTCTATATTGCTTGGTGATCTGCCGTTCCGAAAGGGGTCTATAGCTATTTCTGTATATTTCTGACCTGTCACTATTTGCTCCACTATCATCTTCAGGAGGAGTAGGTGGGTGTCCATAATGCTTGGTATTCCAAGACATTAAGGATCTAATACCATGGGATTGGTCGTCAAATCAGGAGGGTAAAGTCCATGGTGAGAGATTTCGGTATTCACTCGCACCTTTTTGGTTCACGATCTGGCTCCCCAAAGCTCACACATTATTGCCCCTTTACATAGTTTACATTTTCTTGGTTTCCTGTGCTATTTATTGACATCTGATCAAGTTCTTTCATAGCTTCATGAATTTTTACCTCTGTTTCTACTAGGTTTATAGCCTGCTCAAGATTTTCAGGTTTCCATAATTTAATATTAGTCTTAGTAGTTTTTTGGTAACCCTTGTGTAAAAGTAAGTGATTGTACCTTTTGTACTGTATCATCACTTCCACCTTATCCCAACTATAAGCATATGGACCGAAAAATTTTGTCTGCCTACTCCCGAATACTAGTTGATACATTGAATGTAACTATCTCTCTTCTTAACTTCTCGGAAACGCTCGTTTCTATGAAACTTGTTTTAAATTAAATGAAGAATCAATGCAAACAAACATACAATATTTTGTAATTTAAATGAATAAATAAATCTTAAAACGAGTGAAACTTAAATTGAATATTCAACTCAAGCTTGAAATGAAAAAAAAATCACTACAAACGTGTTTGGGTATCACCTCCTTCTCTCACTGTAAAAGTCTCAAACACACTGCGTCATGGCGCTTTACTGAAAACGAATTGTATTACAAACATTTTCTTTTGTATCTAATATTGAAAATAAACATTATAACTACAACAAAATTTTGAACTGATGAGCTTTCAGCAATTAATATCGTTATACATCAAATATTCAGGTTAATTTATTACTTCTTTCTAAAATTGTTTAAGACCCCTAAAATTGTCCCCTTCCTTAACTGTAAAAAACCTAAAGACCACTGCGTCATTGGCGCTTCACTGAAACCGAATTATGTTCCAAAATTTTCTTTTCCAGTTCTTACAGCATTGAAAATGAAAATAAAATTACAGTACAATAAAATCTTGAAGCTATGGATCTTTAAACAATTAATATCATTATATATAAAATATTCAATTTGATCTTGTTTATACTTTCCAAGACTGTTCAAGACACATATAGTTTTCAGTAAAGTGCCGTGACAAAGCAGGTTTTAGATTTTTAAAATGAGAGAAGGAGGCAATAACAAAACTCTTGTTTGTACTGATTTTTTTTCATCTCCAACTTGATTTACAAATCCAATTTAAGTTTCAATAGTTTTAAGATTTATTTATTCATTTACATTAGTATCTATTGTATATTTGTTTGCATTAATTCTTTATTTATTTTCTCTTCGTTTTGAGTCTTATACTTCAATAGCAAAATATTTTTTTTCGTTTTAAGATTGACTCGTATATTCAATTTAAGCATTACTTGCTTTAACATTTATTTATTCATTTATATTATTAATTGTTGTATGTTTTTTACTATGATTGTTTATTTAATTTCTGTTCGTTTTGGGTTTCATTTATTCTTTAATAATAATTTTTGGTCGCTTTGAGTTTGAATTTTAACAGGTATTTTTATCTGCTGATCTTAAGTTTAAAATGGCCTTTACTTTCTTTGAAAAACTTCTTTTTCAGATTTTTTAAAATGAATTTTTGTTCGTTTTTGATTACAAAAAGTTTCAAGTTTTTCAAAACACCCTATTTCACAATCAAACCTTTTTCAAAATCAACTGTTCATCAAAGCATCAAAACTAGTATCAAAGTAACAATATCATAGTAAAAAAATGGGTTTATATCCACCACGGAATTTTTATTAGCTGATGTTTGAACTATTTTTAACAAAATGGCTATCTCAATTTTTTTTTTCGGATGGGTTAGGGGAAAAAAGAGCGTGAGTGGGGGGCTAATTGCCCTTCCATCTCTTTTGACTCATTAATTGTGAATTAGAACTTTCTATTTTCAATCAGATGAGCCTTCTCTGAAGTTTATACGAGCCTCCCTTCTTTAAAAACCATATATGCATCCAGGGCAAAACTTACAACACCTATCCTCGGGCCCTGGGGGGTTTTGTCGACGCTGAAGTTTTAATATCTGATGTTTCAAACTATTTCTAACAAAATGACTGCCTCAAAATTTTATCAGGTGGGTTTGGGGAAAGAAAGGCGCGGAGGGGGGGCTAGTTATCGTCTGATCTCTCTTGACTCTGAAAAAGTGAACTAGAACTTTTAATTTCAAATAAAATTAGCCCTCTCTGAAGTTCATACGAGCATACCTTTCATAAAAACCACATACGGTCCCGGGACATAACTTAAAACGCCTGCCCTGGGGGGGGGGGGTTATGTTGACTCCGAAGTTTTTGTTATCTGACCTTTGAATTTTTTTTTAAAAAAGGATGGGTTGAATTTTTTTTTTTGAAAAACCTTTTATAGTTTTTTTTATTCATGTGTTTTTTTATTGTTTTTTATCCTTTTTTCAAGTGCTATTTCTTGTTCTTTTATGTGAAAAATGAGTCTTCATGATTGTTTATCAATAGGTATTGACGGCGATGATGATACACCAATTGTTGAGCTAAAACCTATGAAGGAGAGTGATTGTGTTCCGTTGCCGTACATTCATGATATAAATGAAAAGAGTCTGCGACTGTTCCTGGAATGTCCACGTGACTACAAGCTACCTGGATATTTTGGAATTAATTGAACAGTTTTCTTCCTATTATAGGATTATGTGAAAAATTTTATAGTTCAAACCAGTCTCTCTCACTGTATTTATTTCCAGGTTATGATCTTCGTGTTAATAACCGAGTGGTGATGGGTCGTGGTGGCGTTGGATTCCTGGTAAAGAATGGGTTGAGTTATAATGAAAGGGATGATCTTAGTATATGAATTGAAGTTAAAGTTAATGTTTTTTCAATTGAAATTGAATTTGATGGAAGAAAAAATATAATTAGTACGGTGTATAACCCACCTAGTGCTCACCTGGAGGATTTTGTGGGTGGTATCAGTAAGCAGATTTCAAAGGTACCGTCTGGACCTAGTCATATTGTTATGGGTGATTTTAATTTTAACCTGTTAGATTTGTCTTGTCATAACGTTGATTTTTTTAAATTTTATGAAGCTAAATTATCTATATCCACTTGTGAGTGTACCCACGAGTATTATTGGACAGAGTGCAACCCTAATTGATAATATTTATGTTCGTTCTGCAGATTTGAAGCTTTGTTATGTTGATATTGTGGGTTTTCCTGGTTCTGACCATCTTCCATTGGTAAGCGTTAGGAAGTGTCAGTTGCACAGTCCAAAGAAAAAGAAAATAAACACAAGATTAATGAAAAAAGGAAATCTTCAAAAGATTTTGGAGGAGGTTAGTGTTATCGAATGCGCTCCTGTGTTTTCTGAAGAAGAATCCCCTACGAGAGCATTTGAAATCTAATGTATGTTATTCTACTATTTATAATAGTGCGTGTCCTATTTAGGTAATGAAAGTGAACAAACAGGAACCCCGTAAGCCATGGATAGCAAGTGAAATACTGGGAAAAAGTGATGCTTCAAATGAATTGTTCAAAAAACAGTCCAATTTAGTGAACAAACTATGTCGCAAAGCTGTGGCCGAATGTTCTTATAGTAAGTTTTCAAATAGTAAAGGAAATATGAAAGAAATATGGAAACTGACAAAGGAAAAGACCAGTGGGAATGCTGAAATTGGAGGGAATGAAGTACAAATTGAAGGGTTTTCCCCTGATGATAAGTCTGGAATTGCAAATAAGTTTGGTTATTTTTTCTCTAATATTGGCATTCATGTGCAAAATAGATTAAAAAATAGATATCAACAGGTTCAAGAATACATCATATGTGATAATACTGGTGAGGGTTTTAATTAGTCTTTGGTCCGTGTACAAGTGATGAACTGCTTAAAATAATAAAATCTCTGAAATCAAATTTCATGGGAGTGGACGGCTTATCTCTTCGAGCGTTTAAGGCAATACTTTATATTCGACCGTGTCTGCTTTTTATTATAAACCTGTTACAAAAGTGGTGCTACTTCATAAGGATGGCCCTAAAAAAAAAAAATTGAGAATTGAAAACCGATTTTGATCTATCTATTGTTTTCGCAATTATTAAAAAAAAGTCGTTCATAAACATCTATATAGTTTCTTACAGCCTAATGGTTAGATGAGTGGGACCCAAATCGGATTTCGCAAAGGGCACCCGATGAAAAATGCTTTACAACAACTTATGAAATCAACAACTGAAGGAGAAATAATTTAATATGAAATAAAAATATTTATAACGTAAAAAATACAAATTGCTAAGTTTCGAAATACCGATGTTTTTCTAAGATAAGAGAAAACATCATTTATGTGAGGTTGGAAAAGGAAATTGCTACTAACCATTTTCGTGCCTAAGTACGTAAATTGGTGGGTTTTGATATGGTTGAATTTTAGTATTTAACATTCGATTTTCGGGACCAAGGGCGCATGGGTGCCCATAAGCTGAATTCCAGGGGGGGGCAAACTTCGTCTAATTGCTACTTTTAATGCTATATAATAGAAATCTCAGAACAAAAATATAAAAATAAGGCAGCATCATTCATCCAGGGGGGGGCAAGAGCCCCCCCTGTTCCCCCCCATATGGGCGCCCATGCAAGGGCGCACAAAAATATTTGCTGGGCAAACTTCTGTCCGTTTAATTTTAGAAATACTTTGGAATATTGTTGGACTATTGTAAGTGTTAAAGTATTATTTTATTGTACCTTATCGTAGATTCTTATAATTTTTGATTATCTGGGACCATTTGTCCCCATGACATATATATCTAGACCGTGTAATTTGGTGGCATAAATAAAAGTATCATGTTATAACCAACCTCTCTACAACTTTATTTAAACTTATTTAACTCGATTAATTCCCAGTAGGTACGCTCAAGGTAATTAGTAAGGCCGGAATAATAAGAACATGCTACCGAGATTACTCATCTTAGGATCGTATTTATAACCCCGAAAAAGGATAGAGTAACACACAAATCAAAACCTACGTTATAACAACTGGTGATAACTGGTGGGCAACTATAAACTTACTTTGCTACAGCTGATGGCATGTGGGAAAACTGGGTCAAGAAGACTAAATAAAATTATATATTAAAACAAAAATGGCTTTACCAGAAAAAAATTGCTTTTTTTTATTCCAATATTCACGGCACCAGGTACTTCCAAGTATCTGATATGCCGCTATTCATTTACCTCTTTCAATGGCCTCGAGGTTTTAAATGTCTATTGAACCTTCTTTTGAAGGTGTCAACAGAGGGATTTGCAGGAATAATATCCCCAGGAAGAGCGTTCCAGATAGAAGTGCAACGCCGGATGAAGCTGTTCCTCAAGTACTCGGTTTTCAACGTATCCTCCTTTAGATAATTGGACAGAGCTGTGTGCCTTCGTGTCTGCCTTGTCGGCTGGACAAAGGGGGGCACAATTCGAGAGAGTTCATCTGAAGGAGGCGAATTCATGTACTTATAGAAAACAGCCATATACGCTACATCAAACCTTTCATTTAGAGGCTGGAGCAATTCTTGTGTAGAGGCGCAGCCCGCACTATTTGCCCTATTCTGGATCTTCTGAAGTGGTGCCAACAGCGTTTTCGGAACACCAGCAAATAACGGGCATCTATATTCAGCTGTGGGTCTGATGCAAGACTTGTAGAGTGGGATGATCGAGCTTGATGGAATAAGGTTTTTGCAGCGAAGAGTAACTCCCAGCTTTCTTGCGCAGGAGGTTCTCACCCGATCAAGGTGGTTGTTCCAAGAGAGATCGGTGGAGAAATGAATCCCCAGTAGACGAAGCTCGTCGAGTCTCTTTATAGCTTCATTTTTGAAGATGAAACTGGGGTGTTCACGTTGCACCTTTGATCGGGTAATTAGCAGCTCCTTTGTTTTCGACGCGTTGAATTTGGTCATCCGCATATCAGACCACCTTTTGATTCTAAAAAGATCCATCTGGAGGGAAAGGGAGGCTTGTGTTGGGTCTTCGTGTTTAGGGACGGCTGAGCGTGTCGTGGTATTGTCGGCAAAGTGATGCAGAGGGTTTGCGAGGCTGTCTCCCATGTCGTTTATGTAGATAAGGAAGAGCGTAGGTCCCAAGACACTGCCCTGGGGTACCCCTACTTTCACTCTATATTCGCGGGAAATAAACCCGTCAAGAACAACCCTCAGTGAACGATCGGAAAGAAAGCTCTCAATCACTTTTAACAGACATCCACGAACACCATGCACATAGAGTTTCTTTAGCAGGCCACGGTACCATACTCTGTCAAAAGCTTTCACAATGTCGAAGGATAGTAGCCTGATGTCGTATCCCATTGCCAGTAGTTCTATTCACTCCTGATACTGGGCCACTAGGCAGTCTAATGTTGAGCGTTTCCGGCGGTACTGATGAAGTGTTTTATTGGAGACGTTCTCGTAGACTTTGCCAACACAGGAGAGAAGGCTAATAGGCCTTCTACAGGCTAATAGGCCTGTACGAGCCCATGCTCGTTGGATCGCCTTCTGGCTTTAGAGTAGGTATAATATGGGTGGACTTCCATGTTCGTGGGAAGGTTCCGGAGCAAAAGCACAGCCGGAAAAGCAATGACAAGGGTCCAGCTAGTTCGGCATTGCAGGACTTGAGGACAACATTTGGTATGTTGTCAGGATCCGTGGCTTTGGTCACATACAGATGTTGCAGAATGCGAAGGATCTTGGGAGCAGAAAAATTCATGCGTTCCAGGACAGTGTCGGTTCGGTCGGAGAATTTTGGCACTTCTCTGCCGTCATCGTCTAGATTCGAGAATTCGGCAAAAGCCTTAGTAAGAGCTTCAGCCTTTGCCTGTGGATCTTTTACCACTGTTCTTTTTGTCTGGGGAGACAAAATTGCGATCCCCTCGGACGACGGTAAAGCCTCATTGACAATTTTCCAACGACTCTTTGCCAACGTAAATTGAAATCTGGTGGTAACTTTCTCTATACAGGGTATCCGGGACTGCTGAATTACTCGAACCGTATTTTTGCGTGCATTTATGAATGCAGTTCTGTCCTCTTCGCTTTTTTTCCACCTCCTCTCCTCTCGGTGACTTTAAAATTTTCTTTAAAAATATCTCATAATTTATTTAATGTCACCTACTCTTTAATGTCACCTACTCTTCCTCTTCGCTCTTCGAAAGTAGCCATCGCTTGTGTGCCTTTTGCTTTGCTCAAATTGTCTTCTTACACTGGGTGTTGAATCAAGGTTTGTCCTTACTGGACACCTGGATCCGCTTTGAAGGGATATGCTTTTCAACAGAGTCAACTATGGCCTGCTGGTACTTATCTGCATCTTTCTCTGGGCCTTCCAGGAGGAAGGCTCTCCACTGCTGAGAAAAAAGAGCGTTTCTTAAACCGTCCCAATCACCTCTGTTCTATAGCCCGATTGTTCGTTCATGCTTTACTGGAGGCGGAATACGTAGGTTTACACGTGCAACGACGGCAACGTGGTCACTGGTGAAAGCATGAGTGTCTACCTTAAAGGAGTCAGGGTGATCTGTAAGGAATAGGTCAAGACGAGATAATCCGTTTGGGCCGTGATACGTGTCGAAATTGACAAGTTGTTCCAGCCCGTAAGAGAGAGATAGATCATACAAGTCCGACCCTTCCCTATCAGTATTTTTGCTGCGAAGCCACGCTATATGATGGACGTTGAAGTCTCCATGAAGGATAATGGCAGACTTAGCGTGCTTGCCCCGAATATATTCAAGGGAGGTTTCAAGATAGCTGGTAATCTGGTAAGTTGGAGCGTTATACACGGTTCGACAATCACGGATTTATTTGGGAGGATCACCCTAACCCACAGAGTTTCTTCGCCTGCTGAATCTGGTATGTTCAGGCATGAATAAGGTATATGGCTCTGTACATAAACAGCAACACCTCCTCCTCCGTATTTTGCGTCCTCAGTATGCTCTCGGTCCCGCTTGAGGAGCGTGTATTCCTGTATGCCAACCTCACTGCTCTTTATTTCTTGGTTTAGATTGGTCTCAGTGATGCAGATGATAGATGGCTTGACAGAGTTCACTAAATGTAGAAACTGGTCCAACTGAGATCTGAGACCCCGCATGATGCAGTGGGATACCGTAAACAGGTCCGTTGGGATGGTCGATGGACGTGCTACAGGTCGTCGTCGAAATGGCTATTTGGTCCGAGGTTCTTTGTTGTTAATCATAACCAGGTAAAAGAAGCTTTGCCGGGTGGTTAGCTCAACAAAGCCCATAAATCCATTGCCATGCATCATTAGACGGGGAACGGTGCCACCTGCCAAACACCTCATTACCGCATCTTCAACATGGAGGTGGTACCCCATAATAGGTTATTCAACTACGTTGAACAAAACGGCTATCTCAAAATTTTGACTGGATATGTTTGGGGAAAAGGTGGGCGTGAGAGGGGGGTTAGTTACCGTCCAATCACTTTCGACTATTAAAAAGGGCACTAGCCCTTTGAATTCCAAATCAAATGAGCCTTTTTTGAAGTTTCTCTGACAACGCCTTCTATAAAAACCTTATATGCCCCCAGGACATAGCTTACAACCCTTGCCCCAAGGGTTGTGGGGGAGTGTCCTCCTCAAAAACACTTTTTCTATCCGGAAATCAACTACGCTGAACAAAATGGCTACCTCAAAATTTTGATTGGATGTGTTTGGGGAAACGATGGGCGTGGGGGGGGGAGGGGTTAGTTGCCCTCCAATCACTTTTGACTATTAAAAAGGGCACTAGCTCTTTGAATTTCCTATCGAATGAACCTTTTTTGAAGTTTCTACGACAACACCTTCTATAAAAACCTTATATGCCTGCAGGGCATAACTTAAAACTCTTGCTCCTAGGGTTGTGGAGGAGTGTCCTCCTCAAAACACATTTTCTCACTAGAAATCAACTATTCTGAACAAAATGGCTATCTCAAAAGTTTGATTGAAGGTGTTTGGGGGACTGATGGGCGTGGGGGGGGGCTAGATGCCCTCCGATCACTTTTAACTATTAAAAAGGGTACTAGCCCTTTGAATTTCCAATCGAATGAGCCTTCTACGACAACGCGTTCTATAAATACCTTATCTGCTCTCAGGGCATAACTTAAAACCCTTGCTCTGAGAGTTGTGTGTGTGCGTCCTCCGCAAAAAAATATTTTCTATCTGGAAATCAACTACGCTGAACAAAATGGCTATCTCAAAATTTTGATTAGATGTCTTTGGGGGAATGATGAGTTGCCCTCCAATCACTTTCGACTATTAAAAAGGGCACTATCCCTTTGAATTTGCAATCAAATGAGCCTTTTTTGAAGTTTCTACGACAAATCCTTCGATACGAAGTGCCCGGGTATGGAGAACCAAAAAACAACACATTGTACCCACATCGTTCTTTACTTAGGCAGCGCTAGCGCGTTGCCTATGATTACCATAAAAACTAAGTAAACTTGCGATGGATAGAACCTGACAGTCGTGTTTTTGCCGTAGTAAAAGACAACAAATTTGCTCTCTCCGGAATTTGTCTTTATAACTTCTAGGATTCGCATCGGCCAAAGGGGATAACCCGCAAATTTGGCGAGGGATAAAACTCTGATTTTAACGTTGGTCGGATCCATGACGATAACAACAAATATAGAAAATCAATAAAATAGGATTTTATTAGCATCAGATAAAGACGAGAAGAAACTTATCTTTATGTGGGCAGGCCCACAGATGGTAGTAGCAATCACCTTATTAGTCGGTGTTTAGGGTTTTTAATCAAAGCTTAATGCCCAATTCTTGACCCGCTTCCCGTCTTTTGGTGAAATTCCAATTTCTTACGCATGTCCAAATCTGACAAAAATACAATAAGTAACGAAAGAGTAAAGAGACCACAGCCAGGTGCAAGGTGTCAGCGAGCATATATCCACTTTAACGTAGCTAAAATAAAAACTTAAAATGATGTGATGTTTTCTGTAAGGTTTCATGAAGAATTTTTATTCGTTCATTATGAATTTTTTATTTATTTTTTATTAACATTTTTATTTAATATTTATGGTTCGTTATTAAAATGGACTCTGATGTCCCAACAAATTTTCCACCACGGTCAGTTCCTAAAAAGCTTACAATTTTCCAAATTTGCGTGCTGCACAGCAATTTTTAGTGCCAAAGTGAAAAATTGACTGTATTAGTGCTGCAATACTACTGTTATGTTACAGGTGGCAACCCTGAGCCCGTGCTACAGTGCTACATATAAGGAAATAAAGCTAAAATAACATTGCCGTGATTTAGGTGACAACCCTGTGTCCCACGCCTCTTTCTGTTGTACTAGTGATGGCAAATTCGACAAATAAGTTTAAATGGTGGGAATATATGTTTATAAAGTTTGGAAGTAGAGTATACAAAACAGTGAAAAAATTGATTACCTGGGAAGACGGAAAATTTCCAAAATATGAAAGGATGGGGTAGTGACTATGATTCCTAAACAAGGGAAAGATAATTCAAAAATGGAAAACTTAAGGATGATCACTCAAATGCCTGTGTTAGGAAAAGCTTATGAAAGAATGGTTAAGGAGAGGCTTACATAGAAAGTGGAAAAAACAAACACTTTGAAAGATGTTCAATGTGGGCTTAGAAAGAACAGATCTATTATAGAAGTGTTACAAATGTTTGTAAATGACGCAGTATATTGTTTTGAAAATAGTAAAATTTGTTTATCAGTTTTGATTGATGTGAGTAACGCTTTTGATTGTCTGGTTCATCGACACATACTAGAAGGAGTGATTGCAGCAAATGTTGGAGGACGTTTACTAAGAATTTCTTTTGCTTATTTACGTGAACGAGAAGTGACAGTAAAAGTGGGTAAAACATATTCGGAAAGAAAGGTACTGAGAAAACGTGGCGTAACCCAAGGCTCCTCATTGGGGGGTCGGTCGAAAACAGGATCAGCCGCTTTGTGGCATGTTTGAAACAGGTTTTTGTGTGGCATGGCCGCATAGAAACAAAAATGAATTCTTGTCGAAAAGGGGCATGTTTAAGAGCTGACGTCACAAGACTTTTTTTGTTTCTTAAGCTAATACGAAGGTGATGATATGCCGATTCTAAACCAAAAACGACTCTATCGAAATGTGGCATGTATAGGCATAATGTCAAAAAACTGGTTTTTATCACAAAACTTCAATGTCTCTTGTTTTGGCTTTTGCCAAGGATACAAAGACATATCGATCGTATATATGGGTCTACTAATTACGAGTTATAGAGTTTTTACTTTGAATTGGAGATGTCATATGAGACGCGGATGTCTTATTCTCTTAACCCTAGTCTCTTAACCCCAAAAATATATCAAACAGTTCGTGATAACGAAGTGTAAGTAAGGAGCGACCCGGCTCAATTATAACCGAAACTCTAAAAACGGATTTTTGATACCAATAGATACATCAAAAGAATCAAATTTTAATTCTGATTTCAAGTATATAAGTTTCATCAAGTTTAGTTTTACCCATCAAAAGTTAAGCGTCTGAGAAAATTTGGCTGATTTTTGAAAAAAGGGAGAAAGACCCCCTAAAAGCTATAGAAGCTTAATAAAAATCACAACATCATAGTCAGTGTATCAGAAACACTACTGTAGAGGTTTCAAGCACCTATCTACAAAAATGTGGAATTTTGAATTTGATGCCAAAAGAAAAATTACGGATGTGTGTTTATTTTTATTATATTTTATTTTTTTCACAGGTGTGATTGTATCGACCCATTGGTCCTAGAATATCATGGGAGGGCTCATTGGAACAGAAGTTAAAAGTTCTAGTAACCTCTTAAGTGACAAAAAAATGGAGGGCAACTAGGCCCCCTCCCAGGCTCATTTTTTCCCAAAGTCACCTGATCAAAAATTTGAGATAGCCATTTTGTTCAGCATGGTCAAAAATATGATAACTATGTCTTTTAGGATGACTTAATCCCCCGGAATCCCTGGGGAGAGGGCTGAAAGTTATGAAATTTACCAAATGTTAACATATAGTATTGGTTATTGGTAAGTATACAGACGTTTTCAGGGGGATTTTTTCTGGTACGTGGGAAGGGGGGGGTCGGGGGTTATATGGGAGGAGCTTTCCATGAAGTAAGTTTTCATTGGGGAAGGGACATTGCTGTGAGGGGGGCGCCGCATTTCCGAGCATTATTAAAGAAAAAGATCAGAAATTATATTTAAAAAAAACAAGTTTTTCAACTGAAAGTAAGGAGCACCATCAATACTTAAAACAGACAGAAAATATTACTTATATGATTGGGTTCAACCCCTAGTCAATACCTCCCTCTTCAAGGCAAAGAATTTTAGTACTTTCATAAGAGCTATTTATTCTAATTAACGGCCTTTGAGATTAAGGAGTCATTTTTAAAGAATTTGAACAAAATTTGAACTTTAGCTTAAAGAGCAAGGTATTGACTAGGGGGCAAACCCCCTAACATACGTATTAAAAATCAATGAATACAGAAGTTCGTTACGTAAGTTAATTCGGAAGTTACATATATTTATTACAAATCAAAATGTTCGTAAATAAAATCAAACAAGTTTTGAAAAAGCCATTTAATAAAAGAAAGTAAAATTAATATGCAAATTTTTTTTTATTATTCATGTACGGTGAGCCAAAATCAAAACCTGAATTAATTCAAAAAAGTTCAAAAATTAAATTAAAAAAAAATAAGTTTTTTTTAACTGAAAGTAAGGAATGATTTTAAAATTTAAAACGAACCGAAATTACTGCGTATATGGAAGGAGCTGTCCCCTGCTCAACGCCTTGCTCTTTACGCTATAGTTAGACTTACTCACAACTTTACTTTTTTAAAAAATAACAAACTTTAGCGTAAAGAGCGAGGCGTTGAGGAGGGCACAGTCCCTTTCATATACGGAATAATTTCTGTTCGTTTTAAGTTTTAACGTCGTTCCTTACTTTCAGTAAAAAAAAACTTGTTTTTTTTAAATTTAATTTTAGTAAAGTGCAAAGTATGTTCTGGCCTTTGGAATGCATAGGGGTTTTGACAGTGCCGTAATTTCTTCAAGGGGGGGGGGGGATGGTGATAAGGCTGGAGCCAAGTTATCCAAATTAAGTGAAAATGACAGTGAATATTTTTTTTTTTTGGGGGGGGGGAGTGCAACGGAAACGAAAAATAACAAAAATGCCAAATTGATATGTACTCCCTTATGATTTCTGGGAATACTTCTGGTGTACGCTGTTGCTATGAAAGTAAAGAGTAATATTTAACCCCAAAATGAGCAGAATTGATTCTGTATAGGAAAGTACTGTCCCTTCCTCATCCAAACCTTTGCCTCATGGTCGCAAAAGCTTCAGAGGGTGCTCATTAGATCGGAAATTGAGAGTTCAAGTACCTTTTTTTCATAAGTCGAAAGTGAATGTAGACCAATGAGCTGCGGCAGGGAGTGGGGGTATTTTCTGAGGGAAAGAACCTTCTACGGTTGATTTTACTGCAAGAGGAGATAATTTTATCATGCAGGGAGAGCATTTACCATCATTATTTGAAAAACGATCAGAAATTAAATTTAAAAATAGTTTTTTTCAACTGAAAGCAAGGAGCGACGTTATAACTCAATACGAACATATATTAGTTTTATATAGAGGAGATTTTCCCAGGGGCTTTATTTGATGGGTCCAGATGGAGTCTGTTTCTCCGTCTCTCAGTAATGTGGAGAAGAAAATTATAATGTAACCGATCTCCGTTGACGTTTTTCAGGATATTTGAATTATGCAGGCTTATCTTAGTTTTGACAAGATTTTTTGCAGAATCTACATTTCTGCTGGGGTGAGGGGCAGAATGAGGTCGAGGGAGGGCTTTGGTTCTGAAGAGGTAGTTCCCCTCCATGCCCCACATCAAATTACGCCCCTGGGTTTTGAGCCCTACTCATGTTAATTTCTGCTCGTTTTGACTCTGACTCGGTTATTTATTTAATTTCTGTTCGTTTTGGGTTTCATTTATTTAATGAGGATGATTGGTAATAGTTTTATGCTTGGCAGGTCATTTGATTCTATTTCACTCCCTCTTAGTTTAACGGATATTATTTCTAGTTTTTTGACTTTGAATTGAAGTTATCAAGTATTTTGCAATATGTTGCATAGGTTGAATCAAGATCCTGGGAAATTGTAAACAGAGAAAAGCCAAGACAGATAGTCCAAGTAATTGAGAGGCCTTCCTTTGAAAGAATATTTCGTGGAAAAGTTTTTTTATTTAATGTCAATAAAGAACGAACATAAATTAATTTTATAGACTTTTTCCACAAAACAAATTTTTCAAAGAAAAGTAAAGAGCTCCATTGAGCCGAACATGGGTAGAAATAAATTCAAATAATTTTTAAGTTTTGCTTCTAACTCTACTTTTACCTTGCTAGCTTAAACTTGGTTCACCCGGTTCTAGGAGTTTACCCCCCCCTCTTCCCAGCATTTAACACCCTAAAAAATACCCCCTCAAGAAAATATTTCTCCCCCCTCCATGTAAAATAGCCCCGTGGAAAATACTTCACCAGAAAATATCCCTAAGAAAATACCCCCCTCCAGAACATACCCCCCGTGGGAAATAAGACTTTCCAAATTTGATATTTTATTTTGGTTTTGTTTTTTTATTTTCCCTAGCGGAAAGCAATTTTGTTTCTTGTGTATTATAGGCCACTCACTCAAATTGAGGCTTTGTAAAACTCGAAAATAAATTGGTTTCTAAGTTTGTTTCTTTCAGCCTAGTGTGAGACAAGACAAATACAATTGACATAATAGATGGGAACAATATAAAAATTTGGCTATATATCTGCCAAAAAAGAGGGTGGGTAAAGAATATGATAGTTTGATGTCAGAAAACAATCCTTGCTTCATAATATGAAGAATAATTATACCTAACACATTTTTCAGACAGAACCGTTATACTTTATCTCTCCCCCGTTTAATGTGCAATTATATAGCCCAAATTTGTTTCTAAGTAGCCGAGAAACTCAAGAAGAAATTGGTTTGTTCTCGAGTTTCACACATCGTTAACGTCGTACTATACGCCACTTACTCAAGTTTACGATTCACATTTTACACAGTTTTACAAGTTTAAATGTTTTAGGGAGTGAAAACTTTATTTAGTGGCGTATAATACAAAAGTACCAAAATTTCTTCCCCACCTGGAAAATAAAAAACAAAAGTCATATAAAATTCCCAAATTTTGAAAGACTTATTTTTCCACAGAGGGGGGGGGGGTCTTTTTCCGCTGGTCACTTACGGGGAGGGGGGTGTTTTCTGTGGGGGGTATTTTCTGGGGGATATTTTTCTCCGGGGGATGGGGGTATTTTCCAGGGGGGGGGTAAATTTAGCGGACAGCTGCGAATGTCCAGACGCATTTGTGCAAGTACCAAAATTTCTTCCCCCACGGAAAATAAAAAACAAAAGTCATATAAAATTCCCAAATTTTGAAAGACTTATTTTTCCACAGAGGGGGGGGGGGTCTTTTTCCGCGGGTTACTTACGGGGAGGGGGGTGTTTTCTGTGGGGGTATTTTCTGGGGGATATTTTTCACCGGGGGATGGGGGTATTTTCCATGGGGGGTAAATTTAGCGGACAGCTTCGAATGTCCAGACGTATGTGTGGCATATTTTGCTAGCTCAATAGAAATGTGCCTTTAGGCTTAGGGACTTATTTCACCTGTCCCTAAATAAATAAATAAAAAAACAAGCTTTTTTAACTGAGAATAAGGAACGACGTTAAAACTTAAAACGAACAGAAATTATTCTGTATATGAAAGGGGCTGTCCCCTCCTCAATGCCTCGCTCTTTGCGCTAAGGTTTTTTATTGTTGAAATCCTCGGTGTTGAAAACTAATTATCAAGATCTGTAAGACCAGTTTCGAAACTTCAGCGAAAATTAGTGAAATTCATTTGGGAATAAATAGTATATTCAACTTAATAGATAACTCTGTTCCCATGAGTTTCCGAACTTCTGGCATCGATTATCTTATTGCCTCTAGGGTGTTTCAACCTTTTCTTTGACAGACAAAGGCTGGGACAATATTCTTTTGTAATCTAGAACTAAAACGAGCAATATATCTTATAAGCAAGTCAAATTTTGTGTATACCTCAGAATCTGGAATATTAGAAGTTGGAAATTATTTTAATTATTTGTTTAATTATATAATATTTTATAAAAAAAAATGGTATATTTATTTATCCTTTAGGGGAAGGGGTGGGGGTAAAGCATAGCTATGCTTTTTTTGAGACAACTCATTCCCAGATTCTGAAAGGTGATATGGACTTGTTTTTGTTAAAACTACGTAGGTCTATTGTGATGCTTAGATTTTGGTTGAAGCTCATTAGGTGTAATGAAGATAGACTAGTAAGAGCTGCTTATTATCAGATGTTGAGTTATGTTTCAAAAACGTCATGGCCATCCCAAATTAGCCAATTACGCAAATTATAACGGCAAAATCTTTCAATTTGCTTGCGTTGAAGTTTTTCTTTCAATTCAGATGTTAAAGCAAAACTTTTGGTTAACATTCGACTTTGCTCCAGGGGTTGTAGCCTTGTTTCTTTGTTAAGGCAAAAATCAACAGAAGTAAAAATTCATAGATCATGATATCAGAGACTGTAAACCAAATACTATTAAGATTTTCAGGAATAACTATTAGCATATGTATATTAAACTGACAAACCACAATCACTTGTATTTTCTTTCAAACAGTTCGTGGTAACAAATTGTAAGTAAGGAGTGACCTGGCTCAATAGTAACCAAAACTCTAAAAAACTGAATTTTGATGCCAATAGATATGTAAAATAAATCAAACCTTTATAGTGATTTAAAATATATAAGTTTCATCGAGTTTAGTCTTACCCATGACAAGCTATGTGCTTAAAAAAATTTGACTTATTTAAGAAAAGAGAGGGAAATACCCTGAAAAGTAAAAGAACTTTAATGAAATTAACACCATTGAATTCTGTATATCAGAGAACCCTACTGTAGAAGTTTCAAGCTCCTATCTTCAAAAATGTGGAATTTTGTGTTTTTTGTCAGAAGAAAGATCACGGATGCGTGTTTATTTTATTTATTTTTTTTTATTTACCCAGGGGTGATCGTATCAATCCATTAATCTTAGAATATCGTAAATGGGCTCATTTGAATGGAAATTAAAAGTTCTAGTGCCCTTTTGAAGTGACCAAAAAAATTGCAGGGCAGCTTGGCCGCCTCCCACGCTCATTTTTTCCCCGAAGTTACCCAATTAAAATTCTGAGATAGCCATTTTGTTCAACATAGTCGAAACTCTAATAAATATGTCTTTTAGGATGACTAAATCCCCCACTATTCCTAGGGGAAGGGCTGCAATTTATGAACTTTGCCCATTGTTTAGATATTGTTTTGGTTATTATGAAGTTTACAGACATTTTCATGAAGGATTTTTTTCTGGTGGGGGGGGGCAGGAGGAGGGATGTACTTGGGAGAATCTTTCCGTGGAAGATGATTCCTTGGGGTAAGGGACATTTCTATGAAGGGTGTGCCGGATTTCCAAGCATTATTTAGAAACGATCTGAAATTAAATTAAAAAAACAAGTTTTTTCAACTGAAAGTAAGAAGCAACATAAGAACTTAAAACGAACAGAAATTATTACGTATATGAGTGGGATCATCGCCAAGTCAATACCTCGCTCTTTACGCTACAGTTTTTTTTAGTGTTTTCAAAAGAGCTATCTATTGTAATTAAACAGCCTTTGTGATTCACCGATTTGTGATTTAAACAAAATTTTAACTTTAGCGTAAACAACGTGAGATTGAATAAGAGAAGAACGCCCTCATATGCGTAATAAAATATGTGTAATAAAAAAAACAATAAAAAAAACAAGCGATACGGCTCAATAGTAATCGAAACTCTTAAAAACAGAATTTTGATGTCAATAAATGTATCAAAAGACTGGGCTCATAATGCTAGTTCTAAATATATAAATTTGATTAAGTTTAGTATTACTCATAAAAGGCAACGAGCCTGAGAAAATTTGCCTGATTTTTGAAAGAGGGGGAAACATCCCCTACAAGTGAAATAATTTTAATGAAAAGCACACCGTCAGATTTAGCGTATCAGAAAGCCCTGTTACATATGTTTCAAGCTCATATCTGCAAAAATCTGCAACTTTGTATTTTTTGCCAGAAGAAAGATCACAGAGGCGTGTTTATTTTTTTTCGGGGGTAATCGTACCGACCCCTTGGCCCTAGAAAATCAAAAGAGAGCTCATTCAAAGTTCCATACTTTCAGTTAAAAAAACCTGTTTTTTTATTTATTTTTGAACATTTTTTAATTAATGCAGGTTTTTATTTTGGCTCACCGCACATGAATAATTAAAAAAATATTTGCATATTAATTTTAATTTTTTTTAATTAAATGGCTTTTTCAAAACATGTTTAATTTTATTTACAAACGTTTTGATTAGTAATGAATATACGTAACTGACGAATTAACTTACGCACCGAACTTCTATATTCATTGATTTTTAATACGTATATTAGGGGGTTAGCCCCCTATTGAATACCTTGCTCTTTAAGCTAAAATTCGAATTTTGTTCCAATTCCTTAAAAATGTTTCCTTACTCCCAAAGGCCGTTAATTAGAATAAATAGCTCTTATGAAAGTACTAACAATTCTTTGGCTTGAAGAGCGAAGTATTGACTAGGGGTTGAACCCAATCATATACGTAATATTTTCTGTCCGTTTTGGGTTTTGATGGTGCTCCTTACTTTCTGTTGAAAAACTTGTTTTTTTATTTAATTTCTGATCTTTTTCTTTAATAATGCTGTGAAATGTGGCACCCCCTTCACAGCAATGTTCCTTCCCAATGAAAACTTCCTTCATGGAAAGATCCTCCCATATAACCCCCGCAAAAAACAAATACTTTTGTTTAATGAGCAAGGTGTTGAAAAGGTGTTATATTTGTTTTAAGTTTTAAACTTGCTCCTTATTTTAGATGAAAACAATTTCCTATTTGTTTTATTAAATTTCATGAAACTGTAAAGTTATATGAAAACAGTACTTTTGGTAGCACAGAAAAAAAGATCAGTATTTCCATGTTCTTTGTTTTTACATATGGACAAAAAAGGTACAAGAGCTTTTATTTCCAATAGAACGATCCCTATCCTTACGTTCTAGGCCTTCAAGGTCGATACGATCACCCCTGGAAAAAAAAAAACAACAACAAAAAGTCAAATAAACACGCATCTGTGATTTTTCTTCTGGTTAAAATTGCAAAATTCCACATTTTTGCAGATATGAGCTTGAAACATCTACAGTTTCAATCTGATGGTGTGATTTTCATTAAAATTATATTACTTCAAGAAGGTCTCCCACTTTTTCCGAAAATCAGACAAATTTTCTATGACCCGTAGCTTTTCATGGTTAAGATTAAATTTAATGAAACTAATATATTTGGAATCAGCCTGATAGGTCAATTCTTTCGATATTTCTATTGGTATCAATATATAAAATTCTTTCAGTTTATTGTTCCACACCCAAAACCAAAAATTTGAGAAAATTTGCCTAGTTTTTGAAAAAGGGGACCTCCCCCCCCCCAAAAAGCAAGAGATCTTACTGAAAATCTATTTATCAGATACATCATATCAGATAACCCTGCCGTGGAGGTTTCAAGCTCCAGTTTAAAAATATTAATAACTATATTTTAGATTCTCCAGTTGTAAAAGAAGTAATGGCACGCGAAGGCAGTACTGGATTCAATCAAGTTGTTTCGCTTTATTTTTATTGACATTAGGCTGTGTTTGGTGCTCTGTGTTTACGTAGCAGCTATCCTGAGGGAGGGGGGTTAGTCAGTGTTGAGGGGGGGGTAGGTACGGTCGTTTAATATTCGTTCAAAAATTAAATTAAAAAAAAGTTTATTTAATTGAATGTAAGGAGCGAAATTAAAACTTATAACGAACAAAAATTTTTCCTAATATGACAGGGGCTGTCCCCTCCTCAACGTCTCGCTCTTTGCGCTAAAATTTTATTGTTTAAAAAAATAGAGTTGTCAGAAAGAGTCAAACTTTAGCGTAAAGAGAGAGAGAGAGAGACGTTGAGGATGGGACAGCCCCTTTCATATATGGAGTAATTTCTGTTCGTTTTAAGTTTTCATGTCGCTCCTTACTTTCAATTAAAAAACTTTTTTTTTTATCTTATTTTTTAACGTTTTTGAATTAATGAAGGTTTTGATTTTGGCTCACCAAATAATTAATAATTAAAAAAAAATTACCCCCCCCCCCCACGGAAAATACCCCCCGTGAAAAATAAGACTTTCTAAATTTGAGAGTTTTATTTGAGTTTTATTTTTTTTAATTTCCGTAGGGGAAAGGAATTTTGATACTTGTGTCTTATACGCCACTCCCTCAAGTTTACGCTGTGTAATATTCGAGAACACACCAGTTTTTTCGTTAGTTTCTTCGTTAATTTAGAAATAATTTGGGGCTATTAATTTTAATTTTAGAAGGGGGGGGGGTACACTGAGAGCTGAAATTCATGAAAATTGGTTTTTGTTTAAATATCAGGAATAAAATATAGATATATATAAAATCGTATTTTAAAAAAAACAGAAAGGCCCGTAAACTCATAAAATAGAAATAATATTTAACCAATTAAAATTATGAGATAGCCATTTTGTTCAACATAGTAGAAAATCTAATACACAAGTTTTTTTTCAAATTTACGTCATTAACGTTCAACGTATATTATGGGCTTTTTCCGGAAGTTGGGTGTTGCCAGGGCCTTAAGTTCGTACAAATCATGGGAAGGGGGGAAGGGAGTGGTGGTGGTAAAGCTGGAGCCCATCTATCACATTTAAGTAAAAATGACAGTGAATATTTTTTTTGGGGGGGGGGATGCAACAGAAACGAAAAAATAAACAAAAATGTCAAATTGTTATGTACTCCCTTGTGATTTCTGGGAATACTTATGGTGTACGCTGTTGCTATTAAAGTAAAGATTAACATTAAACCCCAAAATGAGCAGAACTTATTTCGTATAGGAAAGGACTATCCCTTCCTCATCCACATCTATGACTCATGGTAGCAAAAGCTTCAGAGGGTGCTCATTAGATCGGAAATTGAGAGTTCAAGTACTTTTTTTTATAAGTCGAAAGTGTTTGTAGACCAATGAGCTGCGGCAGGGGGTGAGTGTATTGTCTGAGGGAAAGAACCTTCAACGGTTGAGTTTGAAAATCTTCAAAGTATTGAGGTTCAAGTTTAGAGTGTGTTGACAGGTATGTTAAACATGGGCACCGACACGAGGAGGCAGGGGGGCATGGCCCGCCTGGAAGTTTGGGACTATAAAGTAATTATAAAGTAACCCAAGGAAAGAGAGCAGAATAGGGAAAAACCATGGAAAAATATTTGTTGCCCCATTTTTGGCTGCCTTAAATAGATAGTGATCCATAATAAGGAAAATATAAGTTCTGATTTGTGACTGAGTAAACCCTAACCAGCTTTCCACAATCAATTTTTCTGTCCGATTTGATTGGAGTAAAAATTGTTTTTGTAACTAGGCTATTGTTTTGTGTATTTTTTGTTGCTACTCACTTTTTTCATTTTTAAATACTTTTAATTTATTCGACACACTTTTTCAATTTTCTTCAGAAGATTGTTTGTCTCAATTTCATTAAATAAATAAAATAAAACAAGCTTGTTTAACGGAAAGTAAGGAGCAATATTAAAACTTAAAACAGTTGAATAAACTTGTTTTTTCTGATCGTTTTTTAAATAACACAGGATATATGGCTCTACCTCCAAGGAGAAATCCTCCTCTCCATAGGAATATCCTCTGGACAATTCCATCTTGCCTTAAATTTACCCCGGACAATGACCCTTAACATCTCGACGCGCAAAATTTAATCGGTAAAGAGAAAGCAAGACATATAAAGAAATTTCGTATATGAATTCTAGCAAATTCACCCAGTTTTAAATTTCTTCTAAAAATTTCACCCCCTGGAAGCTTTCCTCTCCATTGAAAAATCTCCCGGCAGAAAATTTGTCCTTCCTGCCCCAGCCGAAAAATGTAAGCACACTTCCCAATAACAAATAAAACAAAGGACATTTTTTATAACTTAAAAACTTACCTCCAGGAGCTGTAGGGGGTCATTTTATCTCAAAAGACAGTTATTGGGCCTTTCAACTATTTTGAAGAAAATAGCTATCTCCAAACTTTGTTGACTATTTTGGCATTGAAATGCACTCTCCTGGTCTGATATACCTCAAACCAACACGGTAAGGGGTGAAACCCAAGCCCATTTTCAGGGGGACCCAGGGGAGGGTCCCGTGTGGACTTGATCGCTGGGGGACAAAAATATTTTTGTCCCCATAATTTTATATGGTCAACAAAAATTACTACCAACAGGAGTTTGGCTACTGCCCCTTTCTCCCTTCACAAACAATAAAAGCCTAAGGTATGTTATGTCCTTTCCGTTTTATTGAAAACTATATGTATCTCGAACAGCGAGCTTTTGTTTTTCAAAACATCAACGACAAAAAGTGTAAAATCAATATAATAGTCCGTATAACTGTAAGGAACTATTGAAAATAATGAACATTAATTCTAGGAAGCTCAGCAATTTAAGTGTTTATTTCACTGTAATTTTTATTACAAAAAAACTTTTTTATTTTACTGTAATTTTGATGTATTATTGAAAATTTACCAACATTATTAGAAAAACGATCAGAAAACAAATTAAAAAAAAAAAATGTTTTTCAACTGAAAGTAAGGACCAATGTTATAACATAAAACAAACAGAAATTATTTTTTTATGAGCAGGTTTTACTCCTCCTTGATACGTTGTTCTTTACGCTAAAGTTTGACTATTTTTAATTGTTGTCCCAAATTTTCTAACGTTGACTCCTGAAAGAGAAATGCTAGTTAATATTAGAATGAGAAGCTTTTATATAACTATAAAAAAAACCTTTGTGTGTTTGACAAGTTTATTGTCAAAGCAGACACCGCTAATGTTTACTGCTTCTACTTCAACAATTGTTCTTTAATAAATATTATGTGTATAGTCTGGTTTATTTTTATATTGTCAACAGAAATTACTACTAATAGGAGTTAGACTACTGTCCCTTTCTCCTTTCCAAAACAATAATATACTTAAGCATGTTATGTACTTTCTATCTGATTGAAAACTTTATGCATCTTTAAAGGTGTGCTTTTGTTTTTAAAAACCTCGACGACAAAAAAAAATTAAATAATATGCAGCCCAATAGCGTTGCCTAAGTAAAGAACGATGTTGGCACAATGTATTTTTTTTCAGATCAGAGGGATATAGTAAGAGTCATTGATAAGAGGGCAGCTACCCTCTCCACCCTACCCAAACACCGTATTGTCCTAAAGTGCGTCAACTAGAAATATCGAGATACCCCTTCTATTCAAAATAGTTTAAATATCATATAACGAGGCTTTTAGGATTGAAACAGACCCCAGAGATTAGGGGCAAGGGTCATAGTTTATGCCCAGGGGTTATTTAAGGTTCTTATTGAAGGGATTTCTGTTTAACTTCAGAAGAGGCTCAATCTTTATCCCTTAAAAAAACTATTTCAATATAAAACGAAAAAAAATTAATAAAAAAAAAGTTTTGAACGAAATAAGTTTCCAAAAAAAAATAAAGAATTCCATTAAACAAAAAATTAAAAAAGAATATAATAAAATAATCTACCAAGAATACAACTGCCATATATCAGTATAAATAAGTAAATGAAACCCAAAACAAAAAAAAATTAAAACAAGACAACCTCATAACGATCAGAAATTAACCTAAGTAGGGTTCTAAACTCTATGCTTCCTAAAAGCTAGAGTATAATTTGTACTTTACTAAATTTTTTTTTAATGTTTTAACTTTTATAATTTTAAGAAATAAAAAGTAATCAAGATTTTAAGAAATAAATATCAGCATAATTATTTATATTAAAATAACAATGAACAATTTTTCAGTAAATCCATTTGAATTTTTTTTCACCAAATTTCCAAGCCACTGAAAGAGAAGCAGTTTCGTTCCCTTTTTTAGGGCGATTTGACATCCAACTGCTCTCTATTAATGGTATACTTATTTAAGTTTGAATCCCCTTTCATGGACTCGCGGATATATTTTTTAAGACAATGAAATACGTGTCTTTTTAGTTCCACTAGTAATTTCTGTTTGTATGATGGGTCAAAACAAGAAGAAAAGAGGCTCTCGTGGCACATCCATCAACATATACAAAGAAAAAAAATTAAATTCTAAAGCTTGAAAGAAGAAATAAGAGGTATTTGAAAGAATGTGAGCTCAAAATGGTAAGTACAATATGCAAATCCACAGATGAAGATGAACAACAGGGAGTTAAAATCAATAAGGATGGTTACCAAACACACTTTAAAGCAAAGGTGTCAGAAAAGATTGATACCGAAGGGGACTTTGAAAATGATAAGCTGGACATGAAGTTCAAGGAGTGCATGGAAATTAAAGAGTGCATGGACATTAAAGAGTGCATGGACACTAAAGAGTGCAAGGACATGGAAACGGTTGACTACCAAGAGAATATGGTGGAATGTTTTCGACTTGAAGTAGAAAATGAGTTCCAGATTAATGACGCCTATGATGAAAACAATAAAAGAAACCCAGAACAAAAAATTAACATTAACAAAACGGTATACATAGCCAATGAACTATGTGAAGACAAATACCTGGGCTCTTACGAAACACAGATTTATAGTAAACAGCCTGAGAAAAATAAATCGGATTTTAATAGGCCTTCTCTGAATATTTGTTTTTTGTCAAAAAAAGTACAAAATTTTAAAAATGATCGACTAAGTGTAATTAAAACAATACATGGCGCTTCATTTCCTATTCAAGTCGACCCACTTATTTTCAAAACCAAGAAATCGGCACTTAGATCTACTGAGGCTGCCATAATCTTATGGACCGCTAAAGAAACTGGTCTATCAAAGTTTAGACTCTGCAAGAACAAAGTTCCAGCATCTCCTAGTGCAGATAGTATGTTTTTAGTATGTTCAGATAGTTTTTAATACTTACAAGACTACAAGGCTGATGGTTACCGTTATAGCCGAAGTAGTGGGGGACACACATTATCAGTACACTCTGTTCATCCAAACTTCAAAAAGCGAGTTAATCAACGGATAATTGAAGGCAAGATAGTTGATTTGAAGAGATATATCTTTCAATATAAGCAATGTGTATTCAACTGTCCCTTTGAGCATTGTCTATATACAGTGATTAAATATGTTGTTAATTGTGACAGAAAATTCAGTTGTGACCCCCATGGAAGCCATAGAAAGAAAGAAGGAATAACAGCTATCCCTTTTGTTCCTTCAGAGAAATTTGTATTAATAAGAGCCAAAAATGTAGCAAACACCGCAACCCTGACACCCCGAGAACTTTTCGACAACGAGTTGAGAAAGACAGTGAATGAGCTGCAGAAAAATATTCCAAGAAGTCAGCAGCAGGTAAAGGATGCCTTTTCTTTAGCCAGAAAAATCAAGATATCCAAAGACACATATAACATGATTCAATATCTTATGACGGAAACTGATTTTGTTGTGACAGAAAATATTTTTTGGCAAGGAGAAGCAGCCGTCACCTGTATATCAGAATTTGACATCTTAGAGGTTGATTAATTTGTAAAACAAGATATCCCGATAGTGTTCTATTATGATACCAAATATAACATTTGAAATTACTAAGTTTCAGCTCCGACATTCTGATACCCTGACTTTAAACATAAGGGGACAACAACTCTTATTTCAATTGCATTTTTACTTCACACAAATAGATCAGCTGAGTCGCATAAAGAGTTGTTTATAGTTCTAATGAAGAAAGCACCAAGTATAAATTCACTGCAAAATTCTTTTGTGAGTGATAGAGAAAAGGATATAGAGACTGCGAGAAAAAAAGTAGTTCCTCATATTCCGGCTGCTCATTGCTGACTAGACTATTGGATCAATGCAAAACATGCACTTCAGAAAATTGGGGCACCTAAAGAAAATATCAAGGTAGTTCAAGATGATATTCTACAGTTGCTAAGATAAAACAGTGAAGAAGAGCATTACCTAAGGAGACCTGACAGGCTCGTGAAATGGTCCGTTCCTGCATTCACCTACATTCAAGATAATCTGGAATGTGACATGTTGAAGCATGATTGTGCCTTCATCGTTTCCCAGATTCCTGATTTTAATCCAGTCTCCGGAA